>NC_048442.1:12806410-12936068 GCF_004353265.1 Vitis riparia | reverse complement strand
TTGCCATAAGCAAATCCGGAATGCAAGGAGGGGAAGCAAAGAAAAATCTACCATGCAGCATTCTAGGGAATAGTCATTGTCAGCCGTTTTTTGAGGACTTACTGGAGCTCAATTTATGCATACTATATGTCGTTTCGAAGCTTGGGAAGTTAGAAATCCAATGCTTCAAATGGTACACAATTTGGAGTTGAAATGAAGGAGTTACAGCCAATGGAATCCGATCACTCCAAGCTAAAGGCCAATTTCGCAGGGCTGCGAAATCAGCCTTTGGTTGCAAAATGGTGTCCTTCATGCTGCGAAATTTCGTAGCCATCTTGCACAGCTACGAAATTCTCTTGAAGCTTCCCGATATTTGCGACCGACATTTTGAGATTTTTTGCTTTAGATATTTGATGTCTAAATCCCCAAACTCTCCTTGTAATTCACCCATCATAGGATTCTTTAATCTTTAAGCAAGAACAAAGGGTAAATAACCCCATATATAATGCTTGTAAATTTCCATTACAAGAGAGGTTGGAGAGCTTGTTCTCACAGACATCCGTTGTATAGTTTTGAATGAAGTAAAATACAGAGCTTTTGTTCTGCTTTACCTACTCAATTTGATTGTATTGTATTTATTTAATTTTTCTTACTAGCCAAACAAGCTCTGAGGATGTTTCCTTAGAGAATGAGTGGCTAGGCTTTTAGTTCCTTGGAGCTAAGGTTGCCGAGTAAGGCCCCAATTGAAAGAATTGATAGTTTTGTTGTTTCAGCCATTAATGAAGAGAAAGTGTGACCCATTAATGATTTCTATGTTTTTAGTTAACTTAAAACACCTTCAATTCACCTGAGCCAACACTTGGTAAGGCAAGTGATCTTCGTCCATGGAGATGCACTAGTTTATCTCTTGTGGGCTTTTGGGAGGTGACTTGAAGGTAGGATTTTCTAGAATTGCCAACACTTGGTAAGCTTTTGGACTCCAATGAGACATCTATTAGTTACCTCTAGCGAGCTTGAGAAGGGAAGTCTAAGGTTAATGATCACCTTGAATGGAAAATGCTAGGTGAGAGGCACGAGCCATTGCAAGTTGCATCAGTGAGAGGAAATTAGTGTTGAAATCCATTAAAGGGAAGCATCTGTTCAACACCGGTTACAAAATTAACTATATGTTAATTCTCTAATGCGAGGAAAAGAACCAAGTGACTGGAGCTCTGTTTTTGCATGAGGAGCCTTCCTTGTGAACCTAAAACTCCAAGGACTGTTTTTCATCATAAGTAATTTCCATTACTTTCTTTTTAGTTAGCTTAAAATAAAACCTTTTTCAACCAAAGTTTATGTTTTCTTCTTAAGCTAACCTTGAAATGAAAAAGCACCAATTTAACTTTGAATTGGTATCAGTTGTGAGTTGAAAACCCTTCCCAGTGAACGATCTTAGAGCCACTATGCTATATTAGCTAAGGCTATCCTAATGCATGGTGATATAGGTTATAAATTTTGTTGATTAGTCCCTTTTGAGGACCACAATCAAGGAACACCAGCTGGACATGAATCAACTAAGACACCAATTGGGAATCACGAATCATATACTGCACATGGGGTGATGATGGATAATAAAAGCCAGAAGTCTGTCCAACTGTCTGATAATATTTAGGGGGCGTCAATTTGGCAACACCGATGGCACTGATGTCCCTGGATCTCTGTCCAATAGCTGGTTTCTTCCCCTTCGAGTCTGAAGGTGAAAACCCAAGCCACAATCCTCTAGCAATACCCTCTTCAATACCATATAATGTCTACACCTAAGATCCAAGGTCCACATGTGGGAACCCCATCAAATGTCTAGCAAATCGAGGTTGCAAGCTCTTCATAATCATGCTGATCTGATCCCTTTCAGATAGCTTATCAATGATCTGGGCAATTATAGACCCTCAATTTTGTCCATTGACACCTATTTGTAGACCCTCAATTTTGTCCCTTGAAACCTATGTGTAGACTCTCAATTTTGTCCTTTGATACTTGCATGTATCTTGGGGGTGTCGCCTGCACCCAATTTTTGTGTGTCAGCCATGGAGCCTTTGTTGGGCTTAATCGATTTTCAGACCTCATGTGTGTTCACTATGGTTTGATCTAGTACGAGCGTTTGATCTAATATGAAATGTCATCATGGTCAATTCTATTTGTAGACCCTCAATTCTGTCCCTTGATACTTGCATGTATCTTGGGGGTGTCATCCGCACCCAATTTTTGTATGTCACGACCATGGAGCCCTTGTTGGGCTCAATTAGTTTTTGGACCTCACGTGGGTTCACCTATGGTTCAATTTAGTGCGAGCGTTTGGTCCTTTATGAAATGTCGTCATGGCTAATTCCTTGGTTCATATCATGCTATAGGGTAGAGGTTAAGGTCTCCAAAAAAAACTTCAGTTCAGCTAGGGTTCCTTGAAGCCCATCCAAATTGGAGCACTCTGGCTTGTTTTAGTCATTTCTCCCTCATCCGAACTCATAATTGTGCACCATTTTTTTGTTGGATTTCTTACTCTTCAAGGAACATTTTGTCAAAATTTAAGAATTTTTCTCAACCGGCTCGACCGGTTTGCAACAAGCCAGCCGGTTCATCAAGGTGACTCGCTAAAGCCCAACCCAATTGGAGCACTCTGGCCTGTTTTAGTCATATCTCCCCATCTGAGCTCAGAATCGCACACCATTTATTTATTTATTTATTTTTATCCCTTACTCTTCAAGGAACATTTTATCAAAATTTAATAAATTTTCTCAACCGACTTGACCAGTTTGCGGGTGGATTGTTGCCCTTCCCAAATCCATGTGGATTATTGATAGGTAAGCAATGAGGGATTTATGAGGGGCAGCTGCACCTTGTGATTGAAAATAGGAATTGAATGAGCTGGAGTTCTGAGGTTGATGGTGGGGGATTCTAAGGCTGAAGGACAAGAAGAATGAGATGGTGTAGATGATGAGGGGGGCTCTTGGTATAAAAGACATTTCAGAAAAAGTAAAGATGAGGTTTTTGAAATTCTGGGTGGGGATATTCTACTGGAGAATGATTGAAAGTGTGGGAGGGATTATTGGCCTCTTTAAGGGCTCTGCATCCAGAGAAGGAAGGGAGCAAAAGAAGAGAAAGAAGAAGAAGGAGATGTTTTGAGGAGAGAAGAAGAGGTTTTCAACAAGGAAGAAGAGAAAACAGAGAGAGGGGAGAGGAAATAGAGTAGGGAGTGTGATAACCCGACTCTTGGTAGCTTGGCATGTAAGGGTATCAACAAAATTTATACCTAACGTCCTTACACTAAAGTAGCAAAGCTACTATAGCATAGTGGCTCTAGGATCGAACACTGGGATGGGTTTTACTTTAACTGGTGAAGTTCGGAGGATGGAGTGAACTTTTCTTAATAAAAATTAGGTTAAGATTGAAACATAAAAAGATGAAGGTGTTGTAAACTAAACTAACATGAAAATAGGTTAAAAGATGGAAAAAGAAGTTTCTCAAAGCTTTGGATAGCCATGCTTAACTCACGATGTAAAAATGGAGATTTTGGGACTTTTCACCTCGAGTTGGGGAAGCAACTAAGGTGATGCTTACTTCCTGAACCGGTATGAGTTTAACAACTAAGTTTTAGTCCTTGAAAACTTACAAAAAGGGTAGCTGAACCTCATAAATGCTCTTTTATTGATATAGGACATCTCCTCCACTTGCAATACAATGGCTCGTAGGAGATAACTAATGAACGTCAGTGGATCTAACAATAAGAATCCACTGAGACCAAAAGGTTATCAAGTATTGACCATTCAAAGCAAGTCAGAGGGATTAAAAGCTTTACTTTGAATGAAAACATTTATGATGCTCGGCTACTTACATTTATGGCTTGGAAATCTCCATCTTGACACGGGAGCTTCACATGGCATCCATTACTTCAAGAAACTAAAAGGTTTTAGCCTCTCATCCTTGGGGATTTCATCCTCCAAGGATGTTTGGCTACTAAGAAAATGAGAAAGAAATGAGAAAAGAAGCGTATGAACAAAAGTGCTCTTATAACTTCTAAGGTTACAGGTTACAAGCTCTTTTCTTTCGTCTGAGGCTCTTCACCTCTATTTAAAGACAATAACAAGCTAAATTACAAAAGCTATTACTAAAGCAACCTTTTCATTGGTTGATTACAAGGTTACAAAAGGAATTTACATGAGAAAATATCAAGCTAAAAATATATGGGAAGTCGGTGGTGCGTGCGTGGAGAAACAGAGGAAATTCGGCATTTTCGTAATGTGCCTAAATCCTCCTTGCGAAATTTCGCAAGGAGAAATTCACCTTGCGAAATTTTCACAAGATTTGATGCAGTTGTCTTCCGAAGGCCATATCTTCCTCATTTCAGCTCCAAATTGTGCACGGTTTGAAGCGTTGGATTCTTGACTTCCTGATCTTTGAAATGGTATATAGCATGTAGAAAATGGACTTCGGTAAGTGCTCCAAAAGTTCGAAAGAAGACTGAAGCTGCTGTCCTCTGTTTTCCTCTTCACTTTGCTTGTTTTTCCTCTTTGCATTCTCTTTGCTTGTGCTCGTGTTTCCACTTGAAATTCAAGCCTGCAAACTTCCAAAATCCTTGCTTTAACTTGTCCAATTAGCTCCTCCATCATTTGGCATGCTTGAATTGATTCATAAGCTGATAAAAACATGTAAACTTGCCACAAAATGGTTAAAACCAATTACTAAGGACCTTAATGAATTAATTGGGTTAAATGAATATGATTACTACACAAAGGTGCTTAAAACCATTATAATTAGGTCTACAAAATAGCACTTTTTGGTAGTAATCAGAGTGGGCAGAAAACTGGTTTGAGAAAAGAAAAGGAGAGTCGGTTGGTTCTCAGGCATATATAGGGAAGGGAGAGCCTACTAGAAGCCCAATAGACCTTGCCAGAAATGAGCACCCTCAAGTATATCTATTGAGGATTTTTTTTGTTCGTCTTGATTATCATGTGATCTTTCCTTTCTATTTGCTATTTTATGTGGGTTACACAACTAAGGTTTGATATCAAGCCATATGTTTGTTTTTATTGGATTCTTGAGCCATTCTTGGATTGTGGTTGTTAATCCATCTTTGTTCCTCTGGTTTTAGTCTAGAAATAATCTAAATCTGTTTTTTTTTTTTTTTCAGTGGCGTGCTTTGTTTGAGAATTGGTATCTAACTATAAGATTGTATATTACTTTATATCTGAACAATTGGGGTTAAATCTGTGGATAGAAATTGCTTGCATGCATTGTAGAAATGGAAACAAAACTCGAAAAGGTATTGGATAGTAAAAGTGAAATTGTGGTTTGCTGGAAGTGAAACAAAATGGAAACTTTTAGTTTTGGGATTTGGGTGTCGTTTTTCTTGTGGAAGGATGCATGATGCTGCAAGTGGAATTGGTCCAGTGGAAAGATGAACCTTGTGCAGTATATTGCTGAAATAACCAGCCATGAATTTGTACCGATCAATAATCATGAACACCACACCACATGCTGATATATGCAGCCCATACACAACCCATAGGTAGCCCACACGCACCCCATCACCACCCTTGCCACCACATGCAGCCCGCACCTCCCTCATAGCACATACACAACCCATAGGTAGTCCACACACACCCCATGGCCACCATGGCCACCACATGCAGCCCGTACCTCCCTCACAATACATACACAACCCATAGGTAATCCACATGCACCCCATGGCCACCATGGCAACCATATGCAGCCCGCACCTCTTTCACAGCACACACACAGCCCATAGGTAGTCCACACACACCCATGGCCACCACATGCAGCCCACACCTCCCTCATCGTACACACACAACCCATAGGTGGTCCACACACACCCCATGGCCATCATGGCCATCACATGTAGCCCACACCTCCCTCACAGCACACACATAACCCATAGGTAGTCCACATGCATCCTATGGCCACCATGGCCACCACATGCAGCCCGCACCTCCCTCATAGCAGACACACAACCCATAGGTAGCCTACATGCACCCCATGGCCACCACATGCAGCCCTTACCTCCCTCAGATCACACACTAATTCGTCTCCAATTGGTGTACCTTTGATTCAGTCCTTAGACGGGAGTTATCAACAAAATTTATAAACCTATTTCACCATATACTAGGGTAGCATAGCTAGCATAGCATAGCGGTTCTAGGATCGTTCATTGGGATGGGTTTTTATTTCACATCTGATATTAGTTTAAAGAATTGGATTGGTGCTTTTTCTTTTCTAAGTTAGCTTTAAAAGAAAACATAATCTTTGGTTTGAAAAAGGTTGGTTTTAAACTAACAAAAAAATATTAATTGAGATTAATTACAAAGAAAAGGTTTCTTGGAGTTTCAAGTCACTAGATTTAGGTTCCTTATACAAAATGGGAGATTTCAGACCTTTTTCTCGCATTGAGGATTTAATCTATAGTTATCCTCCCAACCGATGTGTTACAGTTGCTTCCCATTAACGGTTTCAACGCTAAATCCTTCTCACTGATGCATCTTGCAATGGCTTGTACCTCTCACCTAGCATTTACCATTCAAGGTGATCATTAACCTTGGATTACCCTTCAAAAGCTCATAGGAGATAACTAATGGATGTCTCCAGGGAGCCCAAAATCTTACCAAGTGTTGGCTATTCTAAGTAATCCTACCTTTAAACCACCTCCCAGAGGCTCGCAAGAGATAACTAATGGATCTCTATGGATTGAGTCCGAAAAGCATACCAAGTGGTTGCCTAGGTGATTATAAGGGATTTTAAGTTAAATAAAAATATAAAAACCATTAACGGATCACAACTTCCTCTTCATTAAAAACTAACACAAGGAAAACTCCCACTTTTGTAGTTGGGTCCCTTACTTAGCTTCCTTCTGTCTAAGAAACAAAAAGTCTAGCCACTCATCCTCTGAGAAAACATGTTCAGAGGTTATTTGGCTAGAAAGAAAAATACAATCAAAATGAGTAGGTAAGGCAGAGCAAAGCTTTGTATATTTCTTACTAAAAAATGTACAAGTGATATCTCAAGAATGTCTTTCGAGATTCCGAGATTCCGAGATATATCTTACAACGATATATCTTAAGATATGTAAAGAGAGATATTTTCAACCTCTTAATTAGATATCCTAAATATCTTAAAAGCTCTTCAACTGATTACAAGGAGAGAATAGATAATTACACAAAATATAACGGAGTAGGTGCAAAATATCTGAAGATTACATTTCGCAAGTGAGATATGGTGCTACGAAAATTTCGCAAGAGGAAAAGGTGATGTGGAATTTTCACATCTGAGAAAGGTGGCTACAAAAATTTCACAAGTGAAAAAGAGGATTAAAAACATTTGCAAGGCCCTTAATGTGCCAATTGAGTTAAAAGGTATTAATTACTACTTAAAAGTGTTTAAAAGAGTTTATAACAAGCTATAAAAATGCACTTTTTGAGTAGTAATCACTCCCCCTAACCGACATATTTCTAGTCCCTTATCAATGAAGGAGAGAAAAACAAAAATTAAGACAATAAAATAATTTACAAAATCATGTTGATCACTCCAAAAAATCATAAGTGGCATGATTGTAAAGCATACTCTCATATGGGACATTAAAGAAGTAAAACCCATCCTTCAATAAGAGGGTATAAAAAATCTTACCTAATCATAATTCATAAAGAGTAGGCATTATGCAGATTTAAGTAATGATAGGATTTTCACTGTCCTAGGCTCAATCATTACTCTTCCACAAAAATCTGTGTTAAGCTTATTAGTTTTTGAATATAGTACTCTGAACTAATCTCTCCCCTCAACCTAGATCACATACTTTAGCAAACTGACCACTTCCAATAGGCTAAGAACGCACCTCTTTTATTTCACAATTTTTTTCTTGTAGGTGTGCAATGCTAAAGGTATTGCTTTCTAAAGAATCCATGTAATGGGAATCCATCAATGACTCCCAACCAATCAAGGTTTAGGGCATCAAGCTTTAAGGATCTTTCGACCACTAACTCCTAAGATTTTACTCCAGACTTTTGAAATTGAAATTTAATACCCAAGCACCTACAATATGTTAAACTCCACTTATTCACCCTTGTAACAAACATTGAGTTCGGTGACTCCCAACCAATCAAGGCTTAGGGCACCAGGTTTTAAAGATTTTCACCATATACCCCTCGGACCTTGCTTGGGTTTCAAAGCAAGTGCAACACTTTGTTCTTTTTCTCTTTTTTTTTTTTCAAAGGCTCATCGGCTTTTTATCAGGTGTCCCAACACTATTAAAATGAGGTCAAGGGTACCAAGTCTACATTTTCCTAAGTTTAGGAGATGAGATAGTTTTTCATCTTATAATCGAAACCTAATGTGCACAATGTGTGGTAAGATTAAAGTGGAAGAAATAAGGTTGAATTCAATAGGAGTTTCAATAATTCACCAACTTCAGTAAGCATAATACGACTCTACTATTCAAATAAAAAGGTAAGAACTCAATTTCTCCCATTTCATTTTGAGAATTTTTCCTTAATAACCATGGAGAGTAGAGTAAAAACTTTTAAAATTAAGCAAAAAAAAATTAAAATTAAGCAAAAAGTACTAAATTAACAAAATAACTTAGCATTATTCACAACTTCCTTCCTTACTCTCCCCCCAACCAAGATCAACATTGCCCTCAATGTGGCAAGAATGATTATAAATAAAGGGAGGAAGTGGTACCTCCTAAGTGACATGGAGTCTGAGTCGTATAGGGAAAACCACATGATTCAAAAAACAAAAGATTAATGAGTAAGGGAGATCGAAAAAAAATGCCAAGCATAAACCAAAATGATATGTATATATTACTCTGAGAAAGTACAATGAAATGATCATGTAATACATCCAATCCCAAAATATATACTATCAACACTAGTAATAATATCAACTAATATACTAAGTACATACAAAATAAAGAAATGATCAAGGAGCGGGGTTCTCTGGTGGAGATGATGGCTCTGTGGTTGTCTCGTGAGTGGTCTGGGGCAGGACATCGGTTGTGATGGTCTCCTTAGCTGGAGTTCTGGGCTCTGATAGTCTAGGAATGTCAGTCTGAGGTGGTGCAAGTCCCAAATGTTGTTGTACCTGACTAAAGATAGCAGTATGATGGTCAAGAATAATAGTATACTGATCTTGTTGAGCTCGGATGTCTCTCATCTGCCGGAACAGATAATCATGCTTAGCATTGAGTGTCCTGAATAACAATACCATGCCACAAAACTTTGAGCCAGATATGGTGATAAAGTCCTGTGATGGAGGAGGAGGAGGAGCTGGTGGAACAGGGGGTGTAGCTAGAGGATCAGTAGAGGCGGCCTGAGGCATAGATGGTGCAGTAGGGGTAGATGGAATAAACTCTGTGGGATGCTCATCCTGCTATGCCTGGTCAGGTTGTGCTGGAACTGGAGATACTGGCCTGAGTGGGGCTGTTTCAGGTGCTGATTCCATTAAATTCTTATCTACTAGCTGTATCAATTGGTCGAGAGTGAAATGCTCTCGACAATGGTGGTGGCGTTCAAGATGGGGCTCAGTAGGGTAGCCCATATGCTCTAATATATGGCAGAGTAGCCTCAAAAACAACAATGGGATCGTGTCAGCTCGCTGTAGCTTCTTCTTATGAACTTTATTCTCGAAGTATAGGAGAGTGGCCATAATCAGATGGTGTGGCCCAAAATAGAAGCCCTCATATATCATGAATAATGCATTCAAGATGGGTCCTCACCTCTGCATTGAATGCTGAAGAGAGAAAATGTTGGACCTCAACAATACATTTACCAGGAGCATCCCAGATGGTAGCTCCTTACGAAACAGGAACGAATCTCCAGAAGTCTCTCTCGATAGAATGCGGACCATGTCTCGCTAAGATGTGGGGGACCATTGTCTGAACTGTGCTGGATCCTCTGGCTGAAATGGAATATGGAGAGCCTCAACAATGTTCCTAGCCTCTAAGATACCCTGATGCCCGTCTATGCTGAAATGAATGGTTGTGGGACTTTGGGCGCGTTGAGTAGTCATGGATTGATAGAAGTCCATCGCCACTCTAGGGTAGAAAAACTCTCTGGGAGTCATTAGACGCTTGAGATGGTACCTTTGGAGCCATCCAAACGAATCTCAAAGGTCCGGTTGCTATCGCATAGCCTCTATGTCAAAGTAGATCTCAGAATGAAATGACCTAACTCTACAATCTGAATTGCCCTTAATGGGCGGTGCTATAACCATAGGCCTCTTGATGACAACTTCAGGAGCAATGCCTGAAGGTCTCTGAGTATCTGCTGGGGCTTGAGAATTGGCTGGAGCCTGATTAGATGTCTCTCTAGGGCCTGAGGTCCTGGCTATCTTTGGTGGAATGCGGCATACTGATGGCTTTAGGGCTAGAGAAGTTGGCGGTCTTCATGTCGAATATCGACGTTGAGGAGGGCTAGAAGGCACCCAACCCTCAAAAGATGGCACGGTTGGGTCCTGAGATGAATCCTGAGGAGTAGAGGCGCTTAGTCGAGCCTGCTAGATGCGAACGGGTCTGTATGACCCCATTTGATGCGCGCCATGGCTAAAACGGGCGAAAGACTGAGGTCTCTTCTTCTTCTTGGTGGCCGCGAGGCATGGAATGGTGAGGAATTTGCTTCGCAAGGCAGCCATGAGCTTTTCGCAATAGATGATGGGTCATGCGAAATAATCAGTTGGAGGCCTTTAAATAGGAATTTTAAATGACTTTTGGTTTCCCTCCTAACCGTTGGAAATTCGCACAAGTGACCGTTGGTGTTTCGCATGAGTTTCACATGGCTAGTAGATGTTGCGAAATTTTTCGCAGGTGAATTTGGCTGATGCGAAATTTTCACATTTGAATTTGGTGTTGCGAAAATTTTCACATTAGGAGTTGCTGGTGTGAAATTTTCGCATTAGGAGTTGGTGATGCAAAATTTTTGCATTGAGAGTTGGTGATGCAAAATTTTCGCATTTGGAATTGCTGGTGCGAAATTTTCGCACTTGGAATTGGTTGGTGTGAAATGCTCTATTTTCCTCTGTTTTGGAATTCTCTTGTATTTGATCATCAAAAATTAAATTAAGTCATAATAAAAATAAAATTAAAGCGGGAAATTCTAATTTAAAACATATACTAAATCAATAAAACTTGAATTTAAAATTTAAAACAAAACAACAAACAAAAATAAAAAAATATGGACTTAGTGTGTTCCGACAGAGCATTTCCCGAGAAAATGTGGAGCTTAGAGTCATAAAGCAAGACTCTTTGTCCCTTCTGGAATTCTTTACGGGAGACTAACTGATCATGCCACCTTTTCAATCTCTATTTTGCAATGTTTGAATTGATATAGGCATCATTTCTTAATTCCTCCATCTCATTAAGGTCTAGAAATCTCTTCATGTTGGCTCTGTTCAAGTCCATGTTGAGTGTCTTGATTGCCCACCATGCTTTGTATTGCACTTCAATGGAGAGATGGCACACTTTGCCATAGACTAGGCGATAAGGAGACATTCTAAGAATGGTCTTGTAAGCTGTTCTGTAAGCCCATAGTGAATCATGAAGCCTAATAGACTAATCTCTTATGCTCGTATTCACCATTTTCATCAGTATGTTCTTGATCTCCCGATTGGCTAACTCAACTTGCCCAAAAGTCTGAGGGTGGTAAGGTGTAGCTACCTTATGCTTCATCCCATACTTGGCTAAGAGAATTTCAAACAGCCTGTTACAAAAATGAGTACCCCCATCACTAATTATGGCTTTAGGTACTCCAAATTTGGAGAAGATGTTCTCTTTGAGAAATTTGAGAACAACTCTATGGTCATTTCACTTGCACGGGATTGCTTCAACCTATTTAGAAACATAATCCACTCCTACCAAGATGTAGGAATAGTCAAAGGACATAGAAAAAGGTCCCATGAAGTCAATGCCCCATACATCAAGAAGATCAACTATTAAAATGGGGTTTAAAGGCATCATGTTCTTACATGTTAATTTCCCAAGCCTCTAGCATCTGTCACAACTCCTACACATGGTGAGGGCATCTTTAAAGAGTGATGGCCAGCAAAAACCCAATTGCAACACCTTCATAGTTGTCTTCTGATAAGCAAAGTGGCCTCCACATGCGCTTTTGTGGCAATGACTAAGGATCCCCTGTTGCTCTTGCTCAGGGACACACTTCCGTATTATTTGATCCACACAATATTTGAATAGGAATGGCTTTTCCCAATAGTAAGCATGAATTTTTGCAAAGAAGTGCTTCTTATCTTGTGCTTTCCACTCACTTGGAACTTCTCTGGTAACTAGATAGTTAGCAATATTAGCATACCAAGGAGCGGCTTTTATGACATGAGTGACTCCTCTCGAAAATCATCATTTATTGGCAGACTGTGGGAATTATGTGCAATGGCTAGCCTCGACAGATGGTCAGCTACAACATTCTCCACTCCCTTCTTGTCTTTGATTTGAAGATTGAATTCTTGAAGCAAGAGAATCCATCTAATCAACCTTGCTTTTGCATCTTATTTAGTCAACAAATATTTCAAGGCTGAGTAGTCAGTGAAAACCACAATGAAAGACCTGATTACTACTCAAAAAGTTCTATTTGATAGCTTGTAATTAACTCTTTTAAACACTTTTGAGTAGTAGTTATTGCCTTTTAACTCAATTAACATATTAAGGACCTTTGCAATCATTTCTAATCAAATTGTGTAAGTTTTGGTGTTTTTGTCAGTAATTTGATCACCAAAGCAATCCAAGATTGAGGAGAGTTCTTTGGAATCCATGGCAAAGCAATGGGAAGCTCATTAACACGAAGAACCAAAACTTTGAAGCTTTATAGTCCTTTGCCATAAGCAAATCATGAATGCAAGGAGGGAAAGTAAAGAGAGAAATCTAACTTGAAGCATTCAAGAAGACAGAAACTGTCAGCCACTTTTGGAGCAATTCATGGAGCTCAATTTATGCACACCATATTTCATTTCGAAGCTCGGGAAGTCAGTAATCCAACGCTTCAAACAATGTATGATTCGGAGTTGAAATGAAGGAGTTAAAGCCATTGGAATCCAATCACGCCAAGCTGAAGGCCAATTTCGCGGGCTGCGAAATCAGCCTTTGCCTACAAAATCACAAGAGGATGGCTGCGAAATCAGCCTTTGTCTGAGAAATGGTGTCCTTTAGGTTGCAAAATTTCGCAGCCATCTTGCACGCTTGCAAAATTCTCCTGAGTGCTTCCCGATATTTGCGACCGACATTTTTAGATTTTTTGCTTTAGATATTTGATGTCTAAATCCCCATTCTCTCCTTGTAATCCACCTATCATAGGATTCCTTAGTTATTAAGCAAGAACAAAAGGTAAATAGCCGCATATATATTGTTTGTAATTTCCATTACAGTGAGAGGTCGGGGAGCTTGTTCTCAGAGACATCTTTTGTATAGTTTTTGAAGGAAGTAAAATACAGAGCTTTTGCTCTGCCTTACCTACTCAATTTGATTGTATTGTATTTATTTTTTCTTACTAGCCAAACAAGCTCTGAGGATGTTTCCTCAGAGAATGAGTGGCTATACTTTTAGTTCCTTGGAGGTAAGGTAGCCGGGTAAGGCTCCAAATGCAAGAATTGGTAGTTTTGTTGTTTCAGCTGTTAATGAAGAGAAAGTGTGGCCCATTAATGATTTCTATATTTTTAGTTAACTTAAAATGCCTTCAATTCACCTGAGCCAACACTTGGTAAGGCAAGTGATCTCCATCCATGGAGATGCACTAGTTTATCTCTTGCGAGCTTTTGGGAGGTGACTTGAAGGTAAGATTTTCTAGAATTGCCAACACTTGGTAAGCTTTTGGACTCTAAGGAGACATCCATTAGTTATCTCTTGCGAGCTTGAGAAGGGAAGTCCAAGGTTAATGATCACCTTGAATGGAAAATGCTAGGTGAGAGGCATGAGCCATTGCAAGTTGCATCAGTGAGAGGGAATTAGTGCTGAAATCCATTAAAGGGAAGCATTTGTACAACACCGGTTAGAGAATTAACTATATGTTAATTCTCTAATGCGAGGAAAAGATTCAAGTGACCGGAGCTCTGTTTTTGCATAAGGAGCCTCCCCTATGAACCTAAAACTCCAAGGAATGTTTTTCTTCATAAGTAATTTCCATTACTTTCTTTTTAGTTAGCTTAAAACAAATCCTTTTTCAACCAAAGTTTATGTTTTCTTCTTAAGCTAACCTTGAAATGAAAAAACACCAATTTAACTTTGAATTGGTATCAGTTGTAAGTTGAAAACTCTTCCCAGTGAACGATCCTAGAGCCACTGTGCTATATTAGCTTAGGCTATCCTAGTGCATGGTGATATAGGTTATAAATTTTGTTGATTACTCCTATCTGAGGACGAAACTCAAGGTACACCAGCTAGGCACACGAATCAAATGGCGCCATTGCCGGGGAAGGTGCCAACTTCACATTGATATTATTTCAGCGTACTTGTGATTTTCATCACAAGTTTAGTGATTTTTATTTCATTTTACTAACTCTTTTAATTATTTCTTTTATTTGTTCATATTCTAACATATCTTTTAATTTAGTTTTAGTTAATCGCGGTTTTTTTTGTAGTCTTGTTTTCTTTTGTTTTCCTCTGTTTTTGTTTTTGTTACAGTTGATACTAGTTGTGTATGCCAAATTGGATACGAGATAGTGGAGGAAGGCTTATTAAATGTGAAACACCTCATGACAAGGAATTGGAATTGAGCTTGAACATCATGGAAGTTACGCTTGAAGATCAGCATAGTCACCATGGTTATCAGGACAATCCGAATGAATTCAGATCAATGAGGGACCGCATGCATCTACCTCGTATGAGTGCACCATCATGTATAGTGCCCCCTACAGAGCAGCTAGTGATCAAACCACATATTGTTCCACTTCTACCAACTTTCCATGGGATGGAAAGTGAGAATCCCTATGCACATATCAAGTAATTTGCAGATGTTTGTAATACATTCCAAGAAGGAGGAGCTTCAATCGACTTGATGAGGCTTAATCTATTTCTTTTTACTTTAAAGGATAAGGCCAAGATTTGGCTTAATTCTTTAAGGCCAAGGAGTATCCGTACTTGAACTGATTGACAAGCTGATTCCTTAAGAATTTTTTTCCTACTCACAGAACAAATGGCTTGAAAAGGCAAATTTCAAACTTCTCGGCAAAGGAGAATGATAAATTCTATGAGTGTTGGGAAAGATACATGGAAGCCATCAATGCTTTTCCTCACCATGGTTTTGATACATGGCTGTTGGTGAGTTATTTTTATGATGGGATGTCTTCCTCAATGAAGCAACTCCTCAAGACAATGTGTGGAGGGGATTTCATGAGTAAGAATCCGAAGGAAGCTATGGATTTCTTGAGTTATGTAACTAAAGTCTCAAGGGGATGGGATGAACCGAATAAAGGAGAAGTGGGAAAGATGAAGTCTCAACTGAATGCTTTCAATGCTAAGGCTGGGATGTACACCTTGAATGAAGAAGTTGATATGAAAGCAAAATTTGCAGCTATGACAAGAAGATTGGAGGAGCTAGAATTGAAAAAGATGCATGAAGTGCAAGCTGTTGCTGAAATGCCAGTGCAAGTAAAGCCATGTCCTATTTGTCAATCTTATGAACACTTGGTGGAGGAGTGCCCTACAATTCCAGTTGCTAGAGAAATGTTTGGAGATCAAGCAAATGTCATTGGACAATTCAAGCCCAATAGCAATGCTTCATATGGAAATACTTACAATTCAAGTTGGAGGAACCATCTAAATTTTTCATGGAAGACAAGAGCACCTCAGTACCAACAGCCGGCTCAACCATCTCAAGAAGCTTCAAGTCTTGAACAAGCAATAGTGAATCTCAGCAAGGTTGTGGGAGATTTTGTTGGAGACCAAAAATCCATCAATGCTCAACTCAATCAAAGAATTGACAGTGTAGAGAATACATTGAATAAAAGAATGGATGGGATGCAAAATGACTTATCTCAGAAGATAGATAATCTTTAATACTCAATCTCAAGGCTCACTAATTTGAACACAGTGCAAGAGAAGGGTAGATTTCCTTCTCAACCTCACCAAAACCCCAAGGGTATCCATGAAGTGGAAACTTATGAGGGGGAATCTTCATAGGTGAGAGATGTCAAAGCCTTAATCACTCTAAGGAGTGGTAAAAAGGTTGAGTTGCCAACACCTAAGCCATATGTTGAAGAGGAAAAAGAAGAAGAGAGAAAGAAGAGGGAGGAAATCAAAGGAAAGAAGAAAGATATTGATTACTACTCAAAACATGCTATTTTGTAGCTTGTAATTAGCTCTTTTAAACACCCTTGAGTAGTAATTATTACCTTTTAACTCAATTGGCATGTTAGGGACCCTTGCAATCGTTTCTAATCAAATTGTTTTAAGTTTTGGTGTTTTTGCTAGCTTTTTGCTCACCAAAGCAATTTAAGAATGAGGGAGAGCTGTATATAGTTCATGGAAAAGATTTTGGAAGCTCAAATTCATGAAGAAACCAAGATTTGGAGCCTCATAGCCCTTTGCCAAAGTCGTTCAAAGTATGCAAGGAAAAAGCAATGGATAGAGGAAAACAGAGTAAGGAAAATAGAGGACAGCAGCTATAGTTTTCCTTCGCACTTTTAGAGCACTTTCCGAAGTCCATTTTCTACATTCTATATACCATTTCAAAGCTCAGGAAGTCAAGAATCCAACGCTTTAAACCGTGTACGATTTGGAGCTGAAATGAGGAAGATAGGGACTTTGGAAGACAACTGCATCAAGCTGAGGGACAATTTCGCACCTTTTGAAATTGGAACTTCAACCTGCGAAATTTAAAGTGGATGGCAGCTGTGTAGTCGCGGTGAAGCCTAGCATCCGAAGTTGATTTTGCAACTTGTGAACTTGAATCTCAACGTGTGAAAGTGGATTCTAAGTTGCGAAATCAGCTTGCGAAATTTTCGCAAATCACCATGCAACGTGCGAAACTGGGATATTTGTGCCGACTCTTTTTCTTCTGATATTTTTGTGTCTAAATTTCCATTTTCTCCTTTTATTCAGCCACTCATGTAATTCCTTAGCTAGGAAGTATCCAAGGAAGGGTAAATTACCTTCCTATATAAACTCTCTTGTAAACACTAAAAAGGTGACTCTCGGAGGAGCTTGTTCCAGGGAGACCAACTTATGTAGATTTTACACTTAGTGAAATATAGAGATCTCTTTTGCTTTCTTTTTCTCTCTACTGTTTTCTTTTTCTTGGAAGCCAAGCAACCTCTGAGGATGTTTTCCCAGAGGATGAGAGGCTAAATTTTTGGTTTCTTGGAGTGAAGGAAGCTAGGTGAAAAGTCCAGATGCTAAAGTGGAAAACTCTCGTGCATTAAATACAGGTAGTTGGAGTTCATAAATGGCTTTTAAATCTAAAGTTTTGCTTTAAATCCCTTCGAATCACTTTGAATGGCCACTACATGGTAAGTTTCAGGTCTTTGTGGATACTTATTGCTAGATCCACATCAGTCCATTAGTTATCATGTACGAGCCATTGGAAAGTGGCTCAAGGTGAAGACCCACAGTGTCTAAATCCAGTAATGGAACTTGACTACCATTTCTATTGACTTTTTATGGATTAAATCTTCATTGTTAAACCTATACCGGTTTGGGAAACAACCATCCTTTATGTTGTTGTCCCCAATGCGAGAAGAAAAATCCAGAATTTCCCACTTTGCATTCTGAACTTGATCCTAGCAACCTCTAGCTCCGGGAGACTTTCTTTCTTTCATTTCTACCTAGTTCTATATTAGTTCAGTTCCAAACATCACTTTCAAAACAAAATTTATTTTCTTTTAAACTTTAAGTTTTTGACAAAGGAAATCATCAGACTCAATTTCTAATCTATAGTCTATCACTGGTAGAGTGAAAACCCATCCCTGAGTTCGACCCTAGAGCTGCTATACTATAGTAGCTTTGCTATGCCAGTATAAGGTCATAGGATTTATAAATATTTTTTATTAAAATACTCAACTGGACACGAATCAAATGGCGCCGTTGCCAGGAATGGTGCCACGATACAGTGATGCAACTTTTTAGAGGCTACTTGTGATTTCCATCACAAGTTTGGTGAATTCCTTTTTCACTAACTTCATTTCCTCTCTTTTAATTGTAGAATTTCCTTTGTTAAGTTTACTTTCATTTTTCTAACCTTAACTTTCTTCTAGCTTTCTTTTGTTTTTGTTGTCTTTGTTTTGTTTTCAGGGAAGTTGCAACTTGTGCATGCCCTATTGGATTCAGGACCAAGAGGGAAGGCTAGTAAGGATAGAGAATCCTTAAGACACAGAGTTGGATATCTGTGTAAACATCATGGACCCTCCACAAGAGGATCAGAATTCTCAACACGGTCAAGGGGGTAATCCAAATGCATATCTATCCATGAGGGATAGAATGCACCCACCAAGGATGAGTGCACCCTCATGCATCGTGCCTCCTCTTGAGCAGCTGATTATAAGGCCCCATATTGTGCCCCCCTACCAAATTTCCATGGAATGGAGAGTGAGAACCCATATGCCCACATCAAGGAGTTTGAGGAGGTGTGTAATACTTTTAGAGAGGGAGGAGCTTCAATAGACTTGATGAGACTCAAGCTATTCCCTTTTACTTTGAAGGACAAGGCAAAAATATGGCTTAACTCTTTAAGGCCAAGGAGCATAAGGAATTGGGTTGATCTGCAGGCTGAATTTTTGAAGAAATTTTTCCCCACCCATAGGACCAATGGGTTGAAGAGACAAATCTCAAACTTTTCTGCCAAAGAAAATGAGAAGTTCCATGAATGTTGGGAAAGGTATATGGAGGCCATCAATGCTTGTTCTCATCATGGCTTTGATACATGGCTCTTGGTGAGCTATTTTTATGATGGGATGTCTTCCTCCATGAAGTAAATTCTTGAAACCATATGTGGGGGAGATTTTATGAGTAAGAATCCGGAAGAAGCCATGGACTTTTTAAGTTATGTCTCTGAGGTATCAAGAGGATGGGATGAGCCCAACTCAAGAGAAATGGGAAGGATGAAAGCTCCTATAAATCCAAAGGCTGGAATGTACATGTTAAGTGAAGACATGGACATGAAAGCTAAGGTGGCAACAATGGCAAGGAGGTTGGAAGAACTTGAGTTGAAAAAAATGCATGAAGTCCAAGCCATCTCCAAGACACAAGCCCATGTTATGCCATGCACCATTTGCCAATCATGTGATCATGTGGTAGATGAGTGCCCAACCATCCCAGCTGTGAGGGAGATGTTAGGTGATCAAGCCAATGTTGTGGGGCAATTTAGGCCCAACAACAATGCACCTTATGGAAACACCTATAATTCAAGCTGGAGAAACCATCCAAAATTTTCTTGGAAACCAAGGCCACCTCCATACCAACCGCAAGCCCAAACCCAAGCACCTCAACAAACCTCTTTAGTGGAGCAAGCCATTGTGAACCTAAGTAAAGTCATGGGTGACTTTGTGGGTGAACAAAAGGCAATCAACTCCCAATTGCACCAAAATATTGAAAATGTTGAGAGTTCTCAAATTAAGAGAATGGATGGGATGCAAAATGATCTATCTCAGAAGATAGACAATATTCAATACTCCATCTCTAGGCTTACCAACCTCAACACAGTGAATGAGAAAGGAAAGTTTCCCTTTCAACCAAGCCAAAATCCAAAGGGTGTTCATGAAGTTGAAACCCAAAATGGGGAGTCTTCAAATTTGAGGGAGGTCAAAGCTGTGATCACTTTGAGGAGTGGGAAGGAGGTTGATCAACCCTTGCCTAAGGTGAGGCAAGAGGAAGAACTCATGTCAAATAGAACCTTGGTTAAAGAGGGTAATAACCAAGAAGAGAAGAGTGGGAAGAAAAATGCATCTAAATCAAGCATTGAAGATGAGCCAAGGATAGTGATTAAAGAGGATATGATGAAGAAACATATGCCTCCCCCTTTTCCTCAACCTTTACATGGTAAGAAGGGAATCAAGAATTCATCAAAAATTCTTGAAGTTTTGAGACAAGTGAAGGTGAATATACCCTTACTTGATATGATCAAGCAAGTCCCCACATATGCAAAATTTTTAAAGAACTTGTGCACGGTCAAGAGAGGGTTAAATGTGACAAAGAAGGCATTCCTCACTGAGCAAGTAAGTGCCATCATTCAGTGTAAGTCTCCAGTTAAGTACAAAGATCCGGGATGTCCCACCATTTCAGTCAACATTGGAGGGACACATGTGGAGAAGGCTTTAGTAGACTTGGGGGCAAGTGTGAATTTGCTCCCATACTCTGTGTATAAGCAACTGGGACTTGGAGGATTGAAGCCCACAACCATAACTCTCTCCTTAGCTGATAGGTCAGTCAAAATCCCAAAGGGGGTGATAGAGGATGTTCTAGTTCAAGTGGACAAATTCTACTATCTCGTGGATTTGTGGTGCTTGATACTGATCCCACTGTTAAGGAAGAAAATTATGTGCCAATCATCCTCGGGAGGCCTTTCCTAGCTACCTCCAATGCCATCATTAACTGTAGGAATGGGGTGATGCAACTCACATTTGGAAACATGACCTTGGAATTAAACATATTCCACCTATGCAAGAGGCATCTTCAACCAGAAGAGGAGGAAGGATTTGAGGAGGTGTGCTTGATCAACACTTTGGTTGAAGAGCATTGTGACAAGAATTTAGAAGAGAGCTTGAACGAAAGCCTTGGAGTGCTTGAAGATGGGTTACTTGAACCCTCTGATGTGTTAGCCATCATGTCTCCTTGGAGGAGACGGGAAGAGATCTTACCACTGTTCAATAAGGAGGACTCACAAGGAGCAACTATGGAGGACCCTCCAAAGCTTGTTTTGAAGCCACTTCCTGTGGATTTGAAGTATGCATATTTGGAGGAAGATGAGAAATGTCCAGTGGTGGTTTCTTCAACTCTCACAAGTGATCAAGAGGATAGTCTTTAGGGAGTCCTCAGAAAATGCAAAAAAGCCATTGGATGGACAATTTCTGATCTGAAAGGGATTAGCCCTTTGGTATGCACCCACCATATCTACATGGAGGAAGATGCAAAACCAGTGAGGCAGCCTCAGAGGAGGTTGAATCCTCACATGTAAGAGGTGGTAAGGGGTGAAGTTCTGAAGCTACTTCAAGCAGGGATCATATATCCCATTTCAGATAGCTTGTGGGTGAGCCCAACCCAAGTAGTCCCAAAGAAATCTGGAATTACTGTGATCCAGAATGAAAAAGAGGAGGAAGTCTCTACACGTCTTACCTCAGGATGGAGGTGTGTATAGACTATAGGAGGTTGAATTCAGTGACTAGGAAGGACCATTTCCCATTGCCTTTCATGGACCAAGTCCTTGAGAGAGTCTTAGGACATCCTTTCTACTGTTTTTTGGATGGATACTCGGGGTACTTCCAAATAGAGATTGATTTGGAAGATCAAGAAAAGACAACCTTCACTTGCCCCTCTGGTACTTTTACCTATAGGAGGATGCCCTTTGGTCTATGTAATCACCTGCAACTTTCCAAAGATGTATGCTAAGCATCTTCAGTGATATGGTGGAGCGCATCATGGAAGTATTCATGGATGACATCACTATATATGGAGATTCTTATGAGGAGTGTTTGTTGCATTTAGAAGCTGTTCTCCAAAGATGTATTGAGAAAGACCTAGTGCTAAATTGGGAGAAGAGCCATTTTATGGTACAACAAGGAATTGTCTTAGGACATATAATCTCTAAGAATGACATTGAGGTAGATAAGGCAAAGGTGGAGCTAATTGTTAAGTTGCCACCTCCCACAAATGTTAAAGGAATTAGGCAATTCCTAGGACATGCCGGGTTCTATAGGAGGTTCATTAAGGATTTCTCAAAAATTTCAAAACCTCTTTGTGAACTCTTGGTAAAGGATGCCAAGTTTGTGTGGGATGAGAAATGTCAGAAGAGTTTTGAGGAACTGAAGCAATTCCTCACAACTGCACCAATAGTGAGAGCCCCAAATTGGAAATTACCTTTTCAGGTAATGTGTAATGCAAGTGATCTTGCTATGGGGGTTGTTTTGCGGCAAAGGGAAGATGGAAAGCCCTATGTGATTTATTATGCAAGCAAAACTTTGAATGAGGCTCAAAGGAACTACACAACAACTGAGAAGGAGTTGTTGGCAGTAGTTTTTGCCTTGGATAAGTTTCGTGCCTATTTGGTAGGGTCCATTATAGTGGTGTTCACTGACCATTCTGCTTTGAAGTACTTGCTAACCAAGCAAGATGCCAAGGCAAGATTGATAATATAGATCATTTTGCTTCAAGAATTCAATCTCCAAATTCGGGATAAAAAGGGAGTTGAAAATGTGGTAGTTGACCACTTGTCAAGACTTGTGATAGCACATGACTCACATGGTCTACCTATCAATGATGACTTCCCTGAGGAGTCTCTCATGTCAATAGAGGTAGCTCCATGGTATTCTCATATAGCAAATTACTTGGTTACTGGAGAAGTTCCAAGTGAGTGGAGTACCCAAGACAAGAAGCATTTCTTTGCTAAGATCCATGCCTATTATTGGGAGGAGCCTTTTCTCTTCAAATATTGTGCTGATCAAATCATAAGGAAATGTGTTCCTGAACAAGAGCAATCAGGGATTCTATCCCATTGTCATGATAATGCATGTGGAGGTCATTTTGCTTCCCAGAAAACACCCATGAGAGTGATCCAATCAGGTTTTTGGTGGCCCTCTCTTTTCAAGGATGCCCACTTTATGTGCAAGGGATGTGATCGGTGTCAAAGGCTAGGGAATCTAACACGCCGGAATATGATGCCCTTGAACCCCATCTTGATAGTGGATGTCTTTGATGTTTGGGGGATAGACTTCATAGGACCATTTCCAATGTCATTTGGACACTCCTATATTTTGGTGGGAGTTTATGTCTCTAAGTGGGTAGAAGCAATCCCATGTAGGAGCAATGATCATAAGGTGGTTCTCAAATTTCTCAAGGAGAACATCTTTTCTAGATTTGGAGTGCCCAAGGCCATTATCAGTGATGGAGGAACCCACTTTTGTAACAAGCCTTTTGAGACTCTTCTAGCCAAATATGGGGTTAAGCACAAGGTAGCTACACCTTATTACCCTCAAACAAGTGGCCAAGTTGAGTTAGCCAACCGGGAAATCAAGAATATACTGATGAAGGTGGTGAATGTGAATAGGAAGGATTGGTCTATTAAGCTCCTGGATTCATTATGGGCTTATAGGACCGCTTATAAGACCATTCTTGGAATGTCTCCTTATCGCCTTGTTTATGGCAAAGCGTGCCATCTCCCAGTGGAGATTGAATATAAAGCATGGTGGGCAATCAAGAAGCTCAGCATGGATTTGACAAGACCTGGGTTAAAGAGATATTTGGATTTGAATGAATTGGAGGAAATGAGGAATGATGCTTACCTCAATTCAAAAATTGCAAAAGAGAGGTTGAAGAAATGGCATGATCAGTTGGTAAATCAGAAGAATTTTACCAAGGGACAAAGAGTCTTGCTTTATGACTTTAAACTTCATCTTTTTCCGGGAAAATTGAAATCAAGGTGGACGGGTCCTTTCATAATTCATGAAGTGCATCCCAATGGAGTGGTAGAAGTATTCAATCCCAAAGGCAATCAAACCTTCAAAGTCAATGGCCATCGTCTCAAGCCATTCATAGAGCCTTACAATGCAGGCAAGGAGGAGATCAACCTCCTTGAACCACAACAACTTTGAGGGAAAGCAGGGTTTCATGGACTATATAAGTCCATGAATTTTTATAGTTTTATATAGTTGTATTGTTATTTTTATTTTTATTTCTTTTGATTTTAATTCTTACTCAAACTTGGTTTATTTTGTCTTAATTCGAGTCAATTTTGATGTTAAATTTCAGAAAAAAAATCAAGAAAAATGTGGAAAAACCTTGAAAAGCAAGACAGGGGAGCAAAGCAAAGGGAACAGAGCACTGCATTTCAAGGTGCGAAAATTTCGCACGGTGTAATCCAACATGCGAAAATGCATTCCAAGGTGCGATTTTCCAAAAGCAAGATTTCGCACACCACTATTTAAGGTGCGAAAATTTTCGCACCATGTGAAATACACTCTTGGCACATGAGTGGCATTTCGCACACCTCAGACTAATTTTCCACAGTGGGAATCAAGGTGCAAAAATTTCGCACACCTCAATCCAAGGTGCGAAATTCATTCCAACATGCGAAAATCCATATCCAAGGTGCGAATTCTCTAAATTTCAGTTTCGCACACCTCAATCCAAGGTGCGAAACACCCTCTTGGCACATGAGTGGCATTTCGCACACCCCAAGCCAATTTTCGTACAGTTCGAAATAGAGTGCGAAACTCCATTTAAGGTGCGAAAATCTCAGTTTAAAGTGCAAAAATTTCGCACGGTAAATTTCAAGGTGCGAAAATTTCGCACGGTGAAATTTTAAGCTGCGAAAACTCCTAACTGACTTTTAAACCCATTTTTACCCCCAGGACTTTGCCTTACTTCCAAAAATGGCTTTTCGGTTGCCATGGGAATTTTTAAACATCAAACCACCCCAAGCCCCCATTTCTATTTAAACCCTTGAAGGAGAGAAGCCGAAGAGAACAGCCCCGCGCACCAGCTGAGAGCCTTTGGAACTCACGAACAGCCATTTCGCTCCATTTCGGCCATGGCAAAGACTAGGGGAGGTCTTTCCGCATCCCCATCCTCGCCGATGCCTCGACCAGCACAGTCCGCCATTGGAGGCGCCACTTCGCCACCTGCTCAGGACTCCACCGTTCCCCCATCTAAGGGTGGAACGCCTTCTCAACGCCGGTATCCCACCAGAAGGCCACCTGCTGACCCTGTGCTACCCACCACCAAAGCCAAGAGGCCTGCTTCTCGGCCACCCACGAAGAAGGCCAAGTTCTCGGGTCCTGGAGAGCCATCCCAGCCACCTTAGGCAAAGCCGCCTACTGAGGACTCTCAGATTCCTGTGGGGGTTCCTCTTGAGACCATCATCAAGCGTCCTATGATTGCAAGGCCACCTATAGAGGGCAACCTGGATTGCAGAGATCGATCATTCCACTCAGAGACCTGGTTCAACATCGAGGCTCTCAGACAGCAGCCAGTGCTCAGGGATTCATTCTGTTTGCTACAGAGGTATCACATGGAGCATCTCCTCACCCCTAGGCAGTTCTATTATCCCAGAGTAGTTCTAGACTTTTATCAATCTATGATTACTCAAGGCGTCCGGAATCCTACTCTCATCTATTTTACCATAGATGAACACCAGGGTGCCATTGGAGCTCGCCACATTGCTGAGGCCCTCCGTATACCTTATGAGCCTGCAACTCAGGCAGACTTCAGGGAGTGGTCCTCATTTTCTCAAAGGGACATGGTTCGTATCTTGTCCAGGGGGACTTCCACAGCCTCAGTGTTAACTAGGAGAGAGCTTCCATCTAGGATGCTCCTTATTGATGTGCTCCTGCGAGCCAACATCTTCCCACTTCAGCATAAAGTTCAGAGGAGAGGAGCTATACTTGAGGCGTTATTTAGGATTTCTGAGGGATATTACTTCGGCCCTCATCATTTGATTATGACTTCTCTTCTTCACTTTGAAGAGAAAGTCCATCAGAAGAAGCTTCAGAGGGCAGATGTCTTTCCGTTATTATTTCCGAGGCTCCTCTGCCAGATTTTAGAGCACCTAAGCTATCTTGGAGAGCCCCGCCTTGAGAGGCGCCTCCATTGCTGAGAGGACTTCTCTCTCGACAAATGGCATCACTTGGTAGCCTACTTTGTACCTCAGGGAGCCCCAACTGTGCCTCCATGATGCGACTCATAGTAGCTTAGCTTTAAAGGCGTATCAACAAAATTTATACCTTAAATACTATTACTAAAGTAGCCAAGCTACTATAGCATAGTGGTTCTAGGATCGTTCACTGGGAAGGGTTTTCGCAAACACAAGTGATATTCAAATTAGGAAAATAGGTGATTTTCTTATGGATGTTAGCTTTAAAAGAAAATGAAAATGTTTGAGAAAGATTTAAACTAATCTAAGCTAACATTAAAGACTAAAATGAAAGGGTGTAAAAACAAGTTTCTCAAAGATAGGATAGCTATGCTCTGACTCTTATGCAAATTGGAAATCTCAGGATAGGCTCCTCGCGTTGGGGTTGCAACTATGGTGATGCTTGCTTCCCGAACCGGTATGGATTTAGCAAATCAAGTTTTAATCCTTTAAAATGGCAAAACAGATGGTAGTGGATTTTATCAATGGTTATTCACCTTAGACTTCCTTTGAATGGCTCGTAAGAGATAACTAATGGTCTAAAGCCAAAAGCTTACCAAATATTGGCAACTCAAAGTCATTCCAGGTGATAAACTCACCTTTCAATGGCCATTGAAATTGGTTCTAACGGATTAATGCAAAACTTGGAATTGAAAACCTCACCTTCCAATAGCTCGTAGGAGATAACTAATGGATAGAAATCCAAAAGCTTATCAAGTATTGGCCGTTGGAAGTTGTCCAAAGGAAATAAAAACCAAAATTTACATTAATGAACCATTAATGAAAAACGACTACCTTACCTTCCGGGTGCGAGAAATTTCCATGGGATTGCATCCAAGCCATCACATAACATCCATACTTTGAGAAACTTAAAGGTTTTAGCCAATCATCCTCTGAGGAAAAGCCCTCAGAGGCTGTTTGGCTACTAAGAAAATGAGAAAGAAAAGAGAAAAGAAGAAAAACAGAGCTTTATATAATTCTAATTTAATCTACAGAGGATCGATCATCCCATCCGTCCATTCCAATCCAATTCCATTTGGAGGTGTTGTGCACCTCTATATATAGCAAAATTACAAGATAAAGCCTTATGATGGCTGAATACAAGGTTACAAAAGGAATTTACATGAGAAAATATCAAGCTAAAAATATCTGGGAAGTCGGTGGTGCGTGCGTGGAGAAACAGAGGAGATTTGGCATTTTCGTAATGTGAGTTTCTCCTTGCGAAAATTTCGCAATGTTGCGAAATGGAAAAATTTCGCATCGTGAGGAAAATCCCCTTGCGAAATTTCGCAAGGAGAAATTCACCTTGCGAAATTTGTGCAAGGTTTGATGCAGTTGTCTTCCAAAGGCCATATCTTCCTCATTTCAGCTCCAAATTGTACACGGTTCGAAGCATTGGATTCTTGACTTCCTGAGCTTTGAAATGGTATATAGCATGTAGAGAATGGACTTCGGGAAGTGCCCCAAAAGTGTGAAAGAAGACTGCAGCTGCTGTCCTCTATTCTCCTCTTCTCTCCTCTTCTCCATTGTTCTTGTTTGTGCGTGTTTCCACTTGAAATTCAAGCCTGTAAACTTCCAAAATCCTTGCTTTAACTTGTCCAAGTAGCTCCTCCATCATTTGGCATGCTTGAATTGATTCATAAGCTTATAAAAACATGTAAACTTGCCACAAAATGGTTAAAACCAATTACTAAGGACCTTAATGAATTAATTGGGTTAAATGAATATGATTACTACACAAAGGTGCTTAAAACCATTATAATTAGGTCTACAAAATAGCACTTTTTGGTAGTAATCACACCCCCCAACCGACTCATTGCTAGTCCCTTAGTAATGGAGGAGATAAAAACTAAGTAAACTATAATAATATACATAAAAGAGATCATGCAAATCACTCCAAAAAATGATACGAGTGGCATGATGGACATCCATGGATCAATAAAGATGTGAAGCTCAACCTATAATAAGAGTTGTCAAAGCATTCACTTGATCATAGAGTACAAAGAATGGATATTATGCAAGTTTAAGCATCAAAAGAATTTCCACTCTCAAAAGATCCAAATCAAATTCTTCCACTAAATGCTAAGTGTTAATGTGATTAGCTTCCGAGTATAGTATGGATAACTATCATCTCCCCCCAACCTAAGTCTTTCTTTAAGCTTAGCAAAATTAACCATCTCTTGATAGGCTAGGAACGCACCTCTTATTCACAATTCTTTTCACTTACTAAACTTAACCAATTCACCCATGTAACAAGCAGAGGATCGGTGACTCCCAACCAATAAAGGCTTAGGGCACCAGGCTTTAAAGGCTTTCGCCACCCCTTCGGACCATGCTCAGGTTTCAAGGCAAGCAAAGAAGTTTATTCTATATATTTCTTTTTCTTTTTCTTTTTCTTTTTTCTATTTTTTCAAAGACTCATTGGTCTTTATGAGGTGTCCCAACACTATTAAAGAGAGGTTAAAGGTGTCAAATTATGATTTCTCAAGCTTAAAGGGTGAGATAGTTTCACATCTTATAACCGGAATCTAATGTATGTGTGTGCGAATAGCTTAAGGTGGAAGAGATAAGTTTGCATGCAATGGGAGTTTCAACAATTCATCAACTTTTAGAAGAGCATAATACAAACTCTAGGACTCATGTAATCAAGTTGAAACTCGACTTCTCTCATTTAATTTTGAGAGTTAATCCTTAATATCTATGGAGTTTAAAGCAAAAATTTTAAAAATTTAAAAAAGTGGCTAATTTAACTAAGTATGATAAAAATTTAAACTAATACTTACTTCCTCATCTCTCCCCCCAACCGAGATGAACATTGTCCTCAATGTTTGAATCGAAAATAAGGAGGAAGGAAGTGGTACCTCATGTGATGTGGACTTGGAGTTGAGAAGGTTGAACCACCTTTTTCTCCACATTTGTGAGCTTGTGAGCTTTCGTACCTGCATGAACACTTCAAAACTCATCTTAAAAACATATTAAAACTAAATTAAAGCTAAGAATTCAAACTAAAACATGCATAAATTAAAAAAAAAAAACATAGAATTTAAATGAAGCTGATAGCATGTACCCCAAAAAGAAGATGAACTATTTAGCTCATCCTCACTCACACACCCACTTCATGCTGAAATCCCCCTGGATCCCAAACAAAATTGGCATCCTTCCCATTTGGTCCAAGGGAATTCGTTTCTCTTCTCTTCCTTGGAGAAGTGGATGCTTTAAAGGGTTCAGGTAACCCTTTATCATCTTGAACCTTATGATTTTCAATGAAAGGTTGGTCCATAGAGTTGTCATAGCAATCCCCCACCAAAGCGTCGATCATCAACACTTTCCTTGATATTTTTGCATTGGTTCCTTGAAGGTTATGGTGGGGTTGAGGAGGAAGCTTCCTTTTCCCCCTTGCTATGTCGAGATTGGTGAGCTTCTCAATGGAGTCTTGAATTTTTTCTATCCTTAGTGATAGATCATTATAAACCTCCTCCATTCTTACATTTATTGAACTCTCCAAATTATCAATCTTTTCATTAAGATGAGAGTTGATCTTTTGTTGCTCACCTACAAAGTCCTCCATGACTTTGCTTATCTTCAAAATGGCTTGCTCCAATGAAGATGTACTCATTGATGGTTGAGGTTGAGGTTGGGTTGTAAGGTTGGGATGGTTATTCCAACTTGAGGTGTAGGAGCTTTGGTAACCGCGCATTTCTCTCATAGTTGGAATGGTAGGGCACTCCCCTACCGTATGCTCATATGAATCATTTCCATTCAAAGCATACTTACTACCCCATTGGCTTTGTTGAACTTGCCTTTTCCCCAATTCAATCCGATCCCTCATGGATAGGTATGCAAATTTATCATTCGGTTGATGTTGAGGTTGGCTTGTAAGGTTGGGATGGTTTACATACTCAAATGAAGTTGGCATGGCTTGTGGGTATGCTTCAGTATGCACATTTCTCAATTCAAACTCTTCTATCGTTCTAGCCATAGATGCTAGCTTTGCCTTCATGCTCATGTCTTCATTCAAAGCATTCTTACTACCCCATTGGCTTTGTTGAACCTGCCTTTTCCCTAATTCAATCCGATCCCTCATGGATAAATATGCAACTTTGTCCTTCTCATGATCATAATGAGAGCTTTGATCTTCATGTGGAATTTCCATTTCTAAAAAATGATATTCAACTAAGGCTCTTTCCTTCAACTTGTACCAAGGTTCCCTCTTGGTCTCGAATCCAACAAGGAATGCACAAATTGAAATTAAAACAAAAATAAAAGAAAAGAGAATAAAAAATTTAACTAAATAAAAACTAAACTAAAAAAAAAATTAGAAGAAAACTCACCAAACTTGTGATGAAGATCACAAGTTACCCTTAATGGTTGCTTCACTGTGCTTGTGGCACCTTCCCCGGCAACGGCGCCATTTGATGCTACTCATGGTAGCTTAGCTTTAAAGGCGTATCAACAAAATTTATACCTTAAATACTATTACTAAAGTAGCCAAGCTACTATAGCATAGTGGTTCTAGGATCGTTCACTGGGAAGGGTTTTCGCAAACACAAGTGATATTCAAATTAGGAAAATAGGTGATTTTCTTATGGATGTTAGCTTTAAAAGAAGATGAAAATGTTTGAGAAAGATTTAAACTAATTTAAGCTAACATTAAAGATTATAATGAAAGGGTGTAAAAACAAGTTTCTCAAAGATAGGATAGCTATGCTTTGGCTCTTATGCAAATTGGAAATCTCAGGATAGGCTCCTCGCGTTGGGGTTGCAACTATGGTGATGCTTGCTTCCCGAACCGGTATGGATTTAGCAAATCAAGTTTTAATCCTTTGAAATGGCAAAATAGATGGTAGTGAATTTTATCAATGGTTATTCACCTTAGACTTCTTTTGAATGGCTCGTAAGAGATAACTAATGGTCTAAAGCCAAAAGCTTACCAAATATTGGCAACTCAAAGTCATTCCAGGTGATAAACTCACCTTTCAATGGCCATTGAAATTGGTTCTAACGGATTAATGCAAAACTTGGAATTGAAAACCTCACCTTCCAATAGCTTGTAGGAGATAACTAATGGATAGAAATCCAAAAGCTTATCAAGTATTGGCCGTTGGAAGTTGTCCAAAGGAAATAAAAACCAAAATTTACATTAATGAACCATTAATGAAAAATGACTACCTTACCTTCCGGGTGCGAGAAATTTCCATGGGATTGCATCCAAGCCATCACATAACATCCATACTTTGAGAAACTTAAAGGTTTTAGCCAATCATCCTCTGAGGAAAAGCCCTCAGAGGCTGTTTGGCTACTAAGAAAATGAGAAAGAAAAGAGAAAAGAAGAAAAACAGAGCTTTATATAATTCTAATTTAATCTACAGAGGATCGATCACCCCATCCGTCCATTCCAATCCAATTCCGTTTGGAGGTGTTGTGCACCTCTATATATAGCAAAATTACAAGATAAAGCCTTATGATGGCTGAATACAAGGTTACAAAAGGAATTTACATGAGAAAATATCAAGCTAAAAATATCTGGGAAGTCAGTGGTGCGTGCGTGGAGAAACAGAGGAGATTTGGCATTTTCACAATGTGAGTTTCTCCTTGCGAAAATTTCGCAATGTTGCGAAATTTGCGCAAGGTTTCATGCAGTTGTCTTCCGAAGGCCATATCTTCCTCATTTCAGCTCCAAATTGTACACGGTTTAAAGCATTGGATTCTTGACTTCCTGAGCTTTGAAATGGTATATAGCATGTAGAAAATGGACTTCGGGAAGTGCCCCAAAAGTGCGAAAGAAGACTGCAGCTGCTGTCCTCTGTTCTCCTCTTCTCTCCTCTTCTCCATTGTTCTTGTTTGTGCTCGTGTTTCCACTTGAAATTCAAGCCTGTAAACTTCCAAAATCCTTGCTTTAACTTGTCCAAGTAGCTCCTCCATCATTTGGCATGCTTGAATTGATTCGTAAGCTGATAAAAACATGTAAACTTGCCACAAAATGGTTAAAACCAATTACTAAGGACCTTAATGAATTAATTGGGTTAAATGAATATGATTACTACACAAAGGTGCTTAAAACCATTATAATTAGGTCTACAAAATAGCACTTTTTGGTAGTAATCACTCCACCTCAAGGAGCCCCAGATGTGCCCCCACCTCCACAGCTACCCCAAGATGAGCAGCTACCTCAGGCCCAACAGGATGAGATTTTTACTGACATAGCACCTCCTGCCCCTACAGCACACACCTCAGTGCACATGCCTGAGGCCACACTTCCTGCTTCTCCTAGCACTCAGGGCGCTCCACCAGTCGTGCCAGATACCTCAGCACCTCCTCCTTCATCTGAGCCCACTGTCACCGTTTCTCTTACGGAATTCAGAGGCCTAGTGCACTCATTGCAGACACTGAGCACTGCTCAGGATTCTCTTTTCCAGCAGATGGCCACTATTCGTTCACACCAGGATCAGATCATTGCTACTCAGACCCAGCATACCACGATCCTTCATCAGATCCAGCAGCATCTGAGTATTCAGACACTTCCTGGGCATGATAGGTCTAGACCATCCGAGCCTCCAGTGCCAGATGAGGGGACCATACCAGCTGAGCAGCCCATATCAGATGAGGGGATCAGAGCAGAGCCATCACATGATCCCACTACTATCTGATCTCTTTATGTTTTTTTTTTCTTACTTTTTATATTAGACTTGTGAATCCCATCTTTTTTATGTATTATATACTGGGATTGGATGTATTACTTGAACATCATGCATATTGTATTTCTTTTCCAAGTAATACACACACACACACACACACACACACATATATATATATATATATATCATTTTTTATTATAGTCCCTTTTCTCATTACTCTTTTGTCTTTGAAACATGTGGTTCCTCCTATACGACTCAGACTCTGTATCACTCAGGAGGTACCACTTCCTCCCTTGATTTCCTAATCGCTCTTCAAACATTGAGGACAATGTTCAGCTTGGTTGGGGGGAGAGTTGAGGAAGGAAGTTTTGTTATTAACGCTAAGTTATTTTGGTAATTTAGTTGCTTTTTGCTTAATTTAAATTTTTTTTTTTTAAGTTTTTTTTTTTTTTTTTTTTTTTAATACTCTCCATGGTTATTAAGGAAAAAATTTCAAAATGAAATGGGAGAAATTAAATTTTTGTCTTTTTACTTGAAACTTAGAGTTTGTATTATGTTTATTAAAGTTGATGAATTATTGAACTCCTATTGATTTCAACCTTATTTCTTCCACTTTAAGCTTATCACACACCGTGCACACTAGGTTCCATTTATAAGATGAAAAACTATTTCCCCCCTTGACTTAGAAAAATTTAGACTTGGTACCGTTGACCTCATTTTAATAGTGTTGAGACACCTTGTAAAAGGCCAATGAGCCTTTGGAAAAAGAAAGAAAAAGAAAAATGTTTTACTTGCCTTGAAACCTGAGCAAGGTCTGAGGGGTATATGGTGAAAATCTTTAAAACCTGGTGCCCTAAGCCTTCAATAGTTGGGAGTCACCGACCTCAATGCTCGTTACATGGGTGAATAGGTGGAGTTTAACATATTGTAGGTGCTTGGGTATTAAAAATTCATTCTCAAAAGTCCGGGGTGAAATCCGAGGAGTTAGTGGTTGAAAAATCCTTAAAACTTGATGCCCTAAACCTTGATTAGTTGGGAGTCATCGATGGACCCCCGTTACATGGAAAATTTAGAAAAGAATGCCTTTAAGCTATGCACTCCTACAAGAAAAAATTGTGAAAGAAAAGAGGTGCGTTCTTAGCCTATTGGAGGTTGATTAGTTTGCTAAGCTTTGAAAAGAACTAGGTTGAGGGGAGAGATTAGTTTGACATACTATATCCGGAAACTAATAAATAACACATAGATTTTTGTGGAAGAGTAAGGATTGGACCTTTGGGAGTGGAAATTATTTTGAAGCTTAAATTTACATAATGCCTACTCTTTATGAATTGTGACTAGGCAAATTATTTGATAGCTCCTATTGAAGTTTGAGTTTTATTTCTTTCATGTTCCATGTGAGAGTTTGATCAGTCATGCCACTTAAACATTTTTTGGAGTGATCAGGATGATTTTGTAAATTTATTACTTTTATTTTTATTTTTTCTCTCCTTCATTGCTAAGGGACTAGCAATATGTCGGTTGGGGGGAGTGATTACTACTCAAAACATGCTATTTTGTAGCTTGTAATTAGCTCTTTTAAACACCCTTGGGTATTAATTATTACCTTTTAACTCAATTGGCATGTTAGGGACCCTTGCAATCGTTTCTAATCAAATTGTTTTAAGTTTTGGTGTTTTTGCTAGCTTTTTGCTCACCAAAGCAATTTAAGAATGAGGGAGAGCTGTATATAGTTCATGGAAAAGCTTTTGGAAGCTCAAATTCATGAAGAAACCAAGCTTTGGAGCCTCATAGCCCTTTGCCAAAGTCGTTCAAAGTATGCAAGGAAAAAGCAATGGACAGAGGAAAACAGAGTAAGGAAAACAGAGGACAGCAGCTTCAGTTTTCCTTCGCACTTTTGGAGCACTTTCCAAAGTCCATTTTCTACATTCCATATACCATTTCAAAGCTCAGGAAGTCAAGAATCCAACGCTTCAAACCGTGTACGATTTGGAGCTGAAATGAGGAAGATATGGCCTTCGGAAGACAACTGCATCAAGCTGAGGGACAATTTCGCACCTTGCGAAATTGGAACTTCAACGTGCGAAATTTAAAGTGGATGGCAGCTGTGTAGTCGCGGTGAAGCCCAGCATCTGAAGTTGATTTTGTAACTTGTGAACTTGGATCTCAACGTGCGAAAGTGGATTCTAAGTTGCGAAATCAGCTTGCGAAATTTTCGTAAATCACCATGCAACGTGCGAAACTGGGATATTTGTACCGACTCTTTTTCTTCTGATATTTTTGTGTCTAAATTTCCATTTTCTCCTTGTATTCAGCCACTCATGTAATTCCTTAGCTAGGAAGTATCCAAGGAAGGTTAAATTACCTTCCTATATAAACTCTCTTGTAAACACTAAAAAGGTGACTCTCGGAGGAGCTTGTTCCAGGGAGACCAACTTATGTAGATTTTACACTTAGTGAAATATAGAGATCTCTTTTGCTTTATTTTTCTCTACTATTTTCTTTTTCTTGGAATCCAAACAACCTCTGAGGATGTTTTCCGAGAGGATGAAAGGCTAAACTTTTGGTTTCTTGGAGTGAAGGAAGCTAGGTAAAAAGTCCAGATGCTAAAGTGGAAAACTCTCGTGCATTAAATACAGGTAGTTGGAGTTCATAAATGGCTTTTAAATCTAAAGTTTTGCTTTAAATCCCTTCAAATCACTTTGAATGGCCAATACATGGTAAGCTTCAGGTCTCTGTGGATACTTATTGCTAGATCCACATCAGTCCATTAGTTATCATGTACGAGCCATTGGAAAGTGGCTCAAGGTGAAGACCCACAGTGTCTAAAGCCATTAATGGAACTTGACTACCATTTCTATTGACTTTTTATGGATTAAATCTTCATTGTTAAACCTATACTAGTTCGGGAAACAACCATCCTTTATGTTGTTCTCCCCAATGCGAGAAGAAAAATCCAGAATTTCCCACTTTGCATTTTGAACTTGATCCTAGCAACCTCTAGCTCCGGCAGACTTTCTTTCTTTCATTTCTACCTAGTTCTATATTAGTTCAGTTCCAAACATCACTTTAAAAACAAATTTTATTTTCTTTTAAACTTTAAGTTTTTGACAAAGGAAATCATCAAACTCAATTTCTAATCTATAGTCTATCACTGGTAGAGTGAAAACCTATCCCTGAGTTTGACCCTAGAGCTGTTATACTATAGTAGCTTTGCTACGCCAGTATAAGGTCATAGGATTTATAAATATTTTTTATTAAAATACTCAACTGGGCACGAATTAGATATCAGTGAAGGGAAAGAGGACCGTGATTCAACAGTGAATGCAAATCCGAAGAAAGAGCTTATTAAGGAAGAAATGATGAAGAAACACACATCTCCTCATTTTCCGCAAGCTTTGCATGGGAAAAAGGGGATCAGAAATGCATCAAAAATCCTTGAAGTATTAAGACAAGTGAAAGTCAATATTCCATTGCTGGATATGATTAAGCAAGTTCCAACATATGCAAAATTCCTAAAGGACTTGTGTACTATCAAAAGAGGGTTGAATGTGAATAAGAAAGCCTTCTTGACTGAGCAAGTAAGTGCCATCATACAATGCAAGTCTCCTTTGAAGTACAAAGATCCGGGATGTCCTACCATTTCAGTCATGATTAGGGGAAAAGTAGTGGAAAAAGCTTTGTTAGACTTGGGAGCAAGTGTGAATTTGCTACCATACTCTGTCTACAAGCAATTGGGACTTGGTGAATTGAAGCCAACATCAATCACTCTATCTTTAGCTGATAGATCAGTGAAAATTCCAAGGGGGATAATTGAAGATGTCTTAGTTCAAGTTGATAATTTCTACTATCCAGTAGATTTTGTTGTTCTTGATATGGACCCCTTTGTTAAGGAAGCTAACTATGTTCCAATCATCCTTGGAAGACCATTCCTTGCTACCTCAAATGCAATCATCAATTCTAGGAATGGACTCATGCAACTCATTTTTGGCAACATGACACTTGAGCTCAATATCTTTTATATGTCTAAGAAGCTAATCACTCCGGAAGAAGAAAAAGGTCCAGAAGAGGTATGCATTATTGACACTCTAGTGGAGGAGCACTGTAATCAGAATATGCAAGACAAGTTGAATGAAAGTCTTGGGGATCTTGAAGAAGGGTTGTCTGAACCCGCTGATGTGCTTGCTACTCTACAAGGTTGGAGGAGGAGAGAAGAGATTCTACCTTTGTTCAATAAAGAGGAGGCACAAGAAGCTGCTAAGGAAGAGATCCCAAAGCTCAATTTGAAGCCTCTGCCTATGGAGTTGAAATACACGTACCTAGAAGGAAATAGACAATGCCCTATTGTTATTTCTTCATCTCTTACCACTCATCAGGAGATTTTTCTAATTGAAGTTCTCAAGAGGTGTAAGAAAGCAATAGGATGGCAAATATCTGACTTGAAAGGCATTAGTCCTTTGGTTTGTACAAATCATATATATATGGAGGAAGAAGCTAAAACAATTCGTCATCCTCAAAGAAGATTGAATCCTCATTTACAAGAGGTGATGCTAGCTGAGGTGCTGAAGCTACTTGAAGCAGGTATTATTTATCCCATATCTGACAACCCTTGGGTGAGTCCTACTCAAGTGGTACCAAAAAAGTCAGGGATTATTATGGTTCAAAATGAAAATGGAGAAGAAATTGCTACACGCATCACTTCAAGTTGGAGGGTGTGTATTGATTTGTGTCCTAGCTGGTGCACCTTGAGTTTGGTCCTCAGACAAGACTAATCAACAAAATTTATAACCAATATCACCATGCACTAGGATAGCCTTAGCGAATATAGCATAGTGGCTCTAGGATCGTTCACTGGAAAGGGTTTTCAACTTACAACTGATACCAATTCAAAGTTAAATTGGTGTTTTTTCATTTCAAGGTTAGCTTAAGAAGAAAACATATACTTTGGTTGAAAAAGGATTTGTTTTAAGCTAACTAAAAAGAAAGTAATGGAAATTACTTATGAAGAAAAGCGTTCGTTGGAGTTTTAGGTTCACAGGGGAGGCTCCTCATGCAAAAACAGAGCTCCGATCACTTGAATATTTTGCTCGCATTAGAGAATTAACATATAGTCAATTCTCTAATCGGTGTTGTACAAATGCTTCCCTTTAATGGATTTCAGCACTAATTCCCTCTCACTGATGCAACTTGCAATGGCTCGTGCCTCTCACCTAGCATTTGCCATTCAAGGTGATCATTAACCTTGGACTTCCCTTCTCAAGCTCGCAAGAGATAACTAATGGATGTCTCCTTAGAGTCCAAAAGCTTACCAAGTGTTGGCAATTCTAGAAAATCCTACCTTCAAGTCACCTCCCAAAAGCTCGCAAGAGATAAACTAGTGCATCTCCATGGATGGAGATCACTTGCCTTACCAAGTGTTGGCTTAGGTGAATTGAAGGCGTTTTAAGTTAACTAAAAGCATAGAAATCATTAACGGGTGACACTTTCTCTTCATTAATAGCTGAAACAACAAAACTACCAATTCTTGCATTCGGGGCCTTACCTGGCAACCTTAGCTCCAAGGAACTAAAAGTCTAGCCACTCATTCTCTAAGGAAACATCCTCAGAGATTGTTTAGCTAGTAAGAAAAAATAAATAAATATAATACAATCAAAACGAGAAGGTAAGGTAGAGCAAAAGCTCTGTATTTTACTTCCTTTCAAAACTATACAAAGGATGTCTCTAAGAACAAGCTCCCCGACCTCTCGCTGTAATGGAAATTACAAACAATATATATGAGGCTATTTACCCTTTGTTCTTGCTTAAAGACTAAGGAATCCTATGATAGGTGGATTATAAGGAGAGAATGGGATTTAGACATCAAATATCTGAAGAAAAAAATCTAAAAATGTCGATCGTAAATATCGGGAAGCACTCAAGAGAATTTCACAGGCGCAAGATGGCAGCGAAATTTCGCAACATGAAGGACACCATTTCGCAGCCAAAGGCTGATTTCGCAGCCCGCGAAATTGGCCTTCAGCTTGGTGTGATCAGCTTCCAATGGCTCTAACTCGTTCATTTCAACTCTGAATCGCGCACCATTTGAAGCATTGGATTGCTGACTTCTCGAGATTCAAAACAACATATAGTATGTATAAATTAAGATCCAAAAAGTGCTCCAAAAGTTGCTGACAGTTGATGTCCTCTTGAATGCTTCAAGTTAGATTTCTCTCTTTGCTTTCCCTCCTTGCATTCATGCTTTGCTTATGGCAAAGGACTTTAAAGCTTCAAAGCTTTGGTTATTCATGTTAATGAGCTTCCCATTACTTTGCCTTAGATTCCAAAGAACTCTCCTCAATCTTGGATTGCTTTGGTGATCAAATTACTAACAAAAACACCAAAACTTACACAATATGATTAGAAATTATTGCAAAGGTCCTGTAGACCCTCAATTTTGTCCCTCGACACTGACATTTATCCTTTGGGTGTCACCTGCACCCATCGTTCTCATATGGCACCACTAGGGCCCCTTTTGGGCTTAGTCGGTGTCTGAGCCTCGTGTGGGCTTGTCTGTGGTCCATTGTGGTGCATATGTGGTTCATTTTGGAGGGTCATCGTGGCCATTTTCCTGGTCGTTCACATCACCCTATAGGAAGGAAGTGGGGTCATCCCGATGTTTTAGCTTAATTGGAGTTTATAAGGGCATGTTGAGGTTCAGAGCACTCGGGCTTGTTTTGATCATATCTCCCTTTTCCGAACTCGAAATTGCACACCATTTTTTTTCATGGATTCCTCACTCTTCTAGGAACATTCTGTCAAATTTTCAAATTTTTTTTTTGTAACCTGTTCGACCGGTTGGCATCTGGTTCAGCTGGTTCATCGAGTCAGCCGATGTAAAACACTGATTTTGGTAATTTTGGGACCCAAATCCTACATGGCTCAGGCCCATAAGCTCCAGATCGGTTTTGGGCAATGTTGTGGGCCCATTTTGGGTTCCTTGCAGCCCACCACGAATCCATATGAATTCTTGGTGGTGAAGCAAGCTGAAAACTGAAGGGAGTGAGCTGGCCTCGTAAGTGCAAGAGAAATAATAGGGGGTGTGTTTTCCATGCTGATGGAGGGGATTTCGATGCTGAAGGGGAAGGAACCCAAGAGGCTCAAATGCTGAGAGGGGTATGAGTATAGAAAAAGGAAAAGAAGAAAAAAATGAGGGCACTACGGAGAAAGGATATTTTGCTGGTGAGAAAAACAGAAGGTCAGGTCACCTTCTGAGTTAAGAGCGTGGGGGAAAGATTCAACACTGTGGCTATTTCGAAGAGGAGGGCTACAGCATCTCATTTTTTAGAGGTCATCATCGGTATACACGGATCATATCTGGTGGAGATTCTGAGGTAAGTAGGCTAATTTTTTTTTTTACCTGCAATTTATCTTCATTTTCTTCATACGCGTTTTCTCCTTCCGCACCATCTTTTATTTCCTTTGATGTGAAGATTGTATTGCTTGGGTGTGGGTAATAAAGGCCACACATGATTGTTGTTGATTGGTTATGAATGGTTTAGAAACTTTCTGACCAAATTTAGGATTTTTCATCAACTGGCTAAACCGGTTCAAACGGTTCAACCGGTTCAGCGCCATAACTGGCTGCCTCTGTCAACCATGAGGAACCCCTGACCTTTCTTTGTCCGGTTCTCACTCATCCGAGCTCGGAATTGAGAACCATTTCTTTTTTTTTTTTATTTCCTTATTCAGTTAGAAACTTCCTAGCCAAATTTGGGATTTTTTATCAACCGTCTAAACTAGTTGGGAACCGGTTCAACCGGTTCAGCACCATAGCCTAGGGTTTCATCTTTGACCCATATGCTCCCACATACCCAATTCATTAGTAGAGACCGAGTTCCGGGCCTAGAGGGGTGCTACCTCGCATGAGGTACCTTCCCAATGGGTAACCTGATCCCCGGACCCAGGATATAGTTTTCGCAGACCGCTTTTTCCATACCAGGGTCATTAAGGGTTTTTGTTCTTACTTAATTTTCCCCATTTTAAAAATAAAAATAAAAAGTAAGTGGTGACTCCATACAACACCGTTTCTCACCGGGGACGGGTTTTTCAAAACTGGAAAATTGGCAACTTTTTCATTCTTTCTTTTCTTTTAAAAGTGAGTCGTGCCGGTCCGGTGGATCGGGTGAGGGTCCACAGTCCTTAATATGTTAATTGAGTTAAAAGGTAATAAATACTACTCAAAAGTGTTTAAAAGAGTTAATTACAAGCTATCAAATAACACTTTTTGAGTAGTAATCACTCCCTCCAACCGACATATTGCTAGTCCCTTAGCAATAAAGGAAAGAAAAGTAAACTAAAAAGTAATATACTTTGCAAGATCATGCTTATCACTTCAAAAAATTTGAAGTGGCATGATGATCAAACTCTCACATGGAACATTAAAGAAATATAAACTCAAATTTCAACAAGAGTTATCAAAAATCTTGCTAATCACAATTCATAAAGAGAAGGCATTATGCAAATTGAAGCTTTAAAATCATTTCTACTTCCAAAGGACCAAACCTTACTCTTCCACAAAAATCTAAGTGTTAGTTGATAGTTTCCGAATATAGTATGCTAAACTAATCTCTCCCCCCAACCTACCTCTTTTTCAACACTTAGCAAACTGACCAAATTCAAAAGGCTAAGAATGAACCCTTTTGTTTCACAATTTTTTTTTTTCATGTAGGAGTACAAGGCTTAAGGGTATTCTTTTCTAAATTGTCCATGTAACGGGGGTCCATCGATGACTCCCAACCAATTAAGGTTTAGGGCATCAAGCTTGAAGGATCTTCCAACCAATAACTCCTCGGATTTTACCCCGGACTTTTGAGAATGAAATATTAATACCCAAGCACCTACAATATGTTAAACTCCACCTATTCACCTTTGTAACGAGCATTGAGATCAGTGACTCCCAACCAATGAAGGCTTAGGGCACCAGGCTTTAAAGATTTTCACCATATACTCCTCAAACTTTGCTCGGGTTTCAAGGCAAGCAAACATTTTTCTCTTTATTTTCTTTTCTTTTTTCAATGACTCATTGGCCTTTTACAAGGTGTCCCAACACTATTAAAATAAGGTCAAAGGTACCAAGTCTAAATTTTCCTAAGTCAAGAGGGAAATAGTTTCTCATCTTATAATCGGAACCTATTGTGCATAGTGTGTGAAAAGCTTAAAGTGGAAGAACTAAGCTTGAATTCAATAGAAGCTTCAACAATTCATCAACTTTAGTAAGCATAATAGAAACTCCAAGTCAAGTGAAATGACAAAAATTCAATTTCTCCCATTTCAATTTGAAATTTTTTCCTTAATAACCATGGATGATAGAATGAAAACTTTAAAATTTTAAAATTAAGCAAAAATCAACTAAATTACCAAAATAACTTAGCATAAATAACAAAAACTTCCTTCCTCAACTCTCTCCCCAACCAAGCTGAACATTGTCCTCAATGTGGCATGAACGATTAAGATTATAGGGAGAAAGTGGTACCTCCTGAGTGATATCAGTTTCGAGTATTGATTGGAGAAACCACATGTTTCAAAAACAATAAAAGGTATGAGTAGAGGAAATAAAATAAAATAATGCTAAGAGTACTCAAAAATTGATAGATTTGTATTACGTCATTTCATGTAAGTACAAGAGGAGAACAAGTAATACAAGTAATCCCAATATATGATAACAAAAGCATGGGATTTCACAGTGATACTATAGTAGAGGAAATATAAGGGAAATACAAAAACGAAATACATAAGGGAAATATAAATAAAGGAAACTATGAAAATGATCAAATGGTGGCTAGAGGATGATGTGGAGATGATGGCTCAACTGCCTCTGCCTCTCCTGTAGTCGGCTCCTCAGGAGGCATAGTCTGATCTACGAAAGGAAGGACCTGTGATGGCTCTGGTGGGCTAGGAATGGGGTGCTCAGGAGCTGATATAATAACCAGATGATGTTGAATCTGCCTCAGGATGGTAGTGTGTTGGGTCTGAGTAGCGATAATCTGCTCCTGATGAGCACTGAGAGCTGTGATCTGTTGAGTAAGAATGCTATGAGAAGTGGCTAATGCCTGAAAAGTGTGGCATAGGCCTCTATACTCGATAATGGATATAGCAATCCTTGGCTCAGCTGAAGGAGATGGCTCTGATATGGGTGGAATAATAGGGGGAGTCCGTGGTGTGGCCTGAGGAGCAAAGGGTGCAACCTCAGGTATAGGCTCTGTAGAGGCCACTACAGGGGCAAGTGGTGGAGTGTCAGCTGGTATGTCAATTAGCTCCTCTGGCTGGTCTGGATGCTCTGGTCCAGTTGGAGCTCCCTGGTCTGCACCATAGGCTATCATACTTGTCCATCCGTCGAGAGTGAATATCTCTAGACAAATGCGTCTACGCTCAAGCTGAGGCTCTGCTGGGTATCCCAGGTACTCCAAAATCTGGCATAACAATCTGGGAAAGAGAAGTGGAATAGCATCTGCTCGGAGTAGCTTCTTCCTATGGACCTTCTCTTCAAATTACAGAAGAGCGGCCATGATGAGATGATGAGGGCCAAAGAAGTATCCCTCAGATATCCTGAATAATGCCTCCAGCAAAACTCCTCTCCTTTGCACCCAATACTAAAGTGGAAAGATGTTATGGCGCAGAAGTGCATCAATGAAGAACATGCTGGGAGGGAGCTCCTTCCTCAACAGATAATGGCACGAGGATGCCCCTCTAGACAAAATGTGGACTATGTCACTCTGTGTAGGATGAGTTCAAACTCGAAAATCCTCTGGACGTGGTTGCTCATAAGGATTATATAGTGCCTCTGCCATATGTCGGTCTCCTAGAATACCATGGCGTCCATCTATGGTGAAGTGGATGACTGTAGGATCCCGGACCTGGTTTGTGGTCATGGACTGATAGAAGTCCAATGCCACGTGGGGATAGAAAAAATCCTTGGGAGTCAGCAAGTGCTCCATATGGTACCTCTGTAGTAGATGGAAAGAATCCCTGAGGTCGGGTTGAAGTCTAAAAGTGGCTGTGTCAAAACAGAGCTCGGAGTGGAATGGCCTTGCCCTGTAATCCAAATTACCCTCAATTGGTGGATGAGTGACCATGGGGCGTCTGATAACCACCTCAGGAGTCATGCCTGAGGGAATTTGGGACTCTTTGGCTGGTGGCTGAGATGGCTGAGACTTTTTGACAAGCGGAGGAGATGGTCGAGGCTCTGATTCAGGCTCTGAAGACGGCTCTATTAAATCAATTGGCTCAGAGACCTTGGCTTTCTTCTTTGGGGGACCGATACCTGAATTTTGGGCTCGAGAAGAGCTCACCCCGGCCATGGTAAGTGACCTCCGTATCTGATAGCGCCTGATAGGATGACTCATGGGTGCGTCCTCAACCGGAGGTGGGACGACCAGTGGTTGCGGAGGCTTGGGTGTGGCAGCTTGGACACAGCTCTCTCTTGGGACTCTCAGGCGAGATGATGGGGATGAGGACTTAGCTCCTCGGGTTCTAGCCATGGCTGGTCAGAGAAGGTGGTCGGAGGTGCGCGCGGCTTGGCTTAGGCGGAGAGGTCAGATGGAGAGTTGCTCTGGCTTGGCTCCTCTTTGGTACCTTTTTGAAGTTCAAATGACCAGTTAGAATAGGAAATATGGAATTTATACCGTTTAAAAAGGATGCCAAGGGACACTTTTTATTTTCGCAGCAGAGGGGCAATTTCACATCGGGAGGCAGATTTCACAGAGAATGGGCGGATTTGCAACCATTTCGCAGCCCATTTCACAGCTGCGAAATGAGGGTACGGAGCTACGAAATGGCACTCGTGTGCTAAGGGGTGGTTTCGTAGCTGCGAAACCACCTGCGAAATGGGGTCTCGTCTGCGAAAAGGGGGATTTTTAGGAGTGGAGGATTTCGCAACCGTTTCGTAGTTGCGAAATGAGGGGGGGGGGTCTGCGAAATGGCACTCATGTGCCAAAGGGGTGTTTCGCAGCTGCGAAAATTTTTAGGCTGGGGGGTATGGGGCTGCAAAAGAAAGTAATGGAAATTACTTATGAAGAAAAGCATTCCTTGGAGTTTTAGGTTCACAAGGGAGGCTCCTCATGCAAAAACAGAGCTTCGGTCACTTGAATCTTTTCCTCGCATTAGAGAATTAACATATAGTCAATTCTCTAACTGGTGTTGTATAGATGTTTCCCTTTAATGGATTTCAGAACTAATTCCCTCTCACTGATGCAACTTGCAATGGTTCGTGCCTCTCACCTAGCATTTGCCATTGAAGGTGATCATTAACCTTAGACTTCCATTCTCAAGCTCGCAAGAGATAATTAATGGATGTCTCCTTAGAGTCCAAAAGCTTACCAAGTGTTGGCAATTCTAGGAAATCCTACCTTCAAGTCACCTCCCAAAAGCTCGCAAGAGATAAACTAGTGCATCTCCATGGACGGAGATCACTTGCCTTACCAAGTGTTGGCTTAGGTGAATTGAAGGCGTTTTAAGTTGACTAAAAACATATAAATCATTAACGGGTCACACTTTCTATTCATTAACAGCTGAAACAACAAAACTACCAATTCTTGCATTCGGGGCCTTACCCGGCAACCTTAGCTCCAAGGAACTAAAAGTCTAGCCACTCATTCTCTAAGGAAACATCCTCAGAGCTTGTTTGGCTAGTAAGAAAAAAAATAAATATAATACAATCAAAAGAAGAAGGTAAGGCAGAGCAAAAGCTCTATATTTTACTTCCTTTCAAAACTATACAAAGGATGTCTCTGAGAAGAAGCTCCCCGACCTCTCACTATAATGGAAATTACAAACAATATATATGAGGCTATTTGCCCTTTGTTCTTGCTTAAAGACTAAGGAATCCTATGATAGGTGGATTACAATGAGAGAATTGGGATTTAGACATCAAATATCTGAAGCAAAAAATCTAAAAATGTCGGTCGCAATATCGGGAAGCACTCAGGAGAATTTCACAGGCGTACAAGATGGCTGTGAAATTTTGCAGCATGAAGGACACCATTTCGCAACCAAAGGCTGATTTCGCAGTCATCCTCTTGTGATTTCGCAACCAAAGGCTGATTTCGCAGCCCGTGAAATTGGCCTTCAGCTTGGTGTGATCGGCTTCCAATGGCTCTAATTCCTTCATTTCAACTCCGAATCATGCACCATTTGAAGCATTGGATTTCTGACTTCTCGAGCTTCAAAACGAAATATATTATGCATAAATTGAGCTCCAAGAAGTGCTCCAAAAGTGGCTGATAGTTGCTGTCCTTTTGAATGCTTCAAGTTAGATTTCTCTCTTTGCTTTCCCTCCTTGCATTCATGATTTGCTTATGGAAAAGGACTTTAAAGCTTCAAAGCTTTGGTTCTTCATGTTAATGAGCTTCCCATTGCTTTGCCATGGATTCCAAAGAACTGTCCTCAATCTTGGATTGCTTTGGTGATCAAATTACTAACAAAAACACCAAAACTTACACAATTTGATTAGAAATGATTGCAAAGGTCCTTAATATGTTAATTGAGTTAAAAGGTAATAACTACTACTCAAAAGTGTTTAAAATAGTTAATTACAAGCTATCAAATAGTACTTTTTGAGTAGTAATCATGTATTGATTATAGGAAATTGAATGTCGTGACAAGGAAATATCATTTTCCACTGCCATTTATTGATCAAGTGTTGGAGAGAGTCTCTGGCCATCCTTTCTACTGTTTCTTGGACAGGTACTCAGGGTATTTTCAATTTGAAATTGATGTTGAAGATTAGGAGAAGACCACTTTCACATGTCCATTTGGAACATACGCCTATAGAAGAATGCCTTTTGGTTTATGCAATGCACCTGCAACATTCCAAAGATGTATGCTTAGTATCTTCAGTGATATGGTGGAGCGAATTATGGAGGTTTTCATGGATGATATCACCATATATGGAGGTACATTGAAGAATGCTTAGTCAATCTAAAAGCGGTTCTTAACAGATGCATTGAAAAGGACTTGGTGCTCAACTGGGAGAAATGCCACTTTATGGTACATCAAGGAATTGTCCTTGGCCATATCATCTTCGAGAAAGGCATTGAAGTTGATAAAGCAAAGGTGGAACTAATTGTCAAATTGCCATCCCCAACAATTGTAAAAGGAGTAAGGCAATTCCTTGGCCATGCAGGGTTCTACAGGAAATTTATAAAAGACTTCTCTAAGCTTTCAAAGCCTCTTTGTGAACTTTTAACCAAGGATGCTAAGTTTATATGGGATGAAAGATGTCAAAAGAGTTTTGATCAATTGAAGCAATTTTTGACAACCGCTCCAATAGTGAGGGCTCCCAACTGGCAACTACCCTTTGAAGTAATGTGTGATGCCAGTGACTTTGCTATAGGAGCTGTACTTGGCCAAAGAGAAGATGGAAAGCCCTATGTGATCTACTATGCAAGCAAGACATTGAACGAAGCTCAAAGGAACTACACAACTACAAAGAAAGAATTGTTAGCTGTGGTGTTTCCTTTTGACAAGTTTTGTGCTTATTTGGTAGGGTCTTTCATCATTGTTTTCATTGACCATTCAGCCTTGAAGTATTTATTGACAAAGCAAGATACAAAAGCAAGGTTGATTAGATGGATTCTTTTATTACAAGAGTTCGATCTCCAAATCAGAGACAAGAAAGGAGTGGAGAATGTGGTAGCTGACCACCTTTCAAGGTTGGCTATAGCACACAATTCCCATGTCTTACCTATTAATGATGACTTTCTTGAGGAATCACTCATGTTTCTAGAGAAAACTCCTTGGTATGCTCATATTGCTAACTATTTGGTTACTGGTGAAGTGCCAAGTGAGTGGAAAGCACAAGACAGGAAGCACTTCTTCGCAAAGATTCATGCTTATTATTGGGAAGAGCCTTTTCTTTTCAAGTATTATGCAGATCAGATAATAAGGAAGTGTGTCCCTAAAGAAGAGCAACAAGGAATCCTTAGCCATTGCCATGAGAATGCATGTGGAGGCCACTTTGCCTCTCAGAAAACAGCCATGAAGGTGTTGCAATTAGGGTTTACTTGGCCATCACTTTTCAAATATGCCCACATCATGTGTAGGAGTTGTGATAGATGCCAAAGGCTTGGGAAGCTAACAAAAAGAAATCAAATGCCCATGAACCCCATCCTAATAGTTGATCTCTTTGATGTTTAGGGTATTGACTTCATGGGACCTTTCCCAATGTCTTTTGGTAACTCTTATATCTTGGTGGGGGTGGACTATGTTTCTAAATGGGTTGAGGCAATCCCCTATAAACACAATGATCATAGGGTGGTTCTCAAGTTTCTTAAGGAGAACATCTTCTCAAGATTTGGGGTGTCCAAGGCCATAATCAGTGATGGAGGTACTCATTTTTGCAACAAACCTTTTGAAACCCTATTAGCCAAGTATGGAGTGAAGCATAAGGTAGCTACACCTTATCGTCCTCAGACTTCCGGGCCAGTGGAGCTAGCAAACAGGGAAATCAAGAACATATTGATGAAGGTGGTGATTACGAGTAGAAAAGATTGGTCTATTAAGCTTCCTAAGTCACTATGGGCATATAGAACAACTTACAAGACTATTCTTGGCATGTCTCCCTATCACCTAGTCTATGGCAAAGCATGCCATCTCCCTGTGGAAGTTGAATATAAGGCTTGGTGGGCAATCAAGAGGTTAAACATGGACTTGATCAGAGCTGGGGCAAAGAGGTGCTTAGACCTTAATGAGATGGAGGAATTAAGAAATGATGCTTACATCAATTCCAAAGTTGCAAAACAGAGGATGAAGAGGTGGCATGATCAATTAATCTCCAACAAAGAATTTCGAAAAGGACAAAGAGTCTTACTCTATGATTCAAGGCTCCATATCTTTCCTGGGAAGCTCAAGTCAAGGTGGATAGGTCCTTTCATTATTCACCAAGTGCATCTCAATGGAGTGGTGGAATTACTGAATTCCAATAGCACTGACACTTTTAAAGTCAATGGTCATCGTCTCAAGCCATTCATTGAGCCATTCAAGCAAGAAAATGAGGAAATCAACCTCCTTAAGCCATAAAAAGCCTAATCAGAAAAGGGTTAGATGGACTTGGTTTCACCAAAGTCCATAATTTTTGTTTAATTTTGTTAATTTATAAGCTTTATTAATTACTTTGATTTTAATTTTGGTATTAAATTGTGTTATTTATATGTAACTTAATCTTTTTGAATGATCAAAATCAGGAGGAATTGTAAAGAAATTGAAAGAAGGAAGCTGGGAATCATGAGGAGCTCAAAAGCAAGGAAAAGGTATGGTCTGCGAAATTTTGCAGCCTAAAAAGGGCCCCTGCGAAAATGGCCCTTGGTTGTGAAAAAATTTCGCAACCCCTAAGTAACCGCTGCGAAAACGTCCCTTGGCTGTGAAATGATTTCGCAGCCCCATGCCCCCCTCTGCGAAAATTTTCATAGCTACGAAACACCCTTTTGGCACACAAGTGCCATTTTGCAGACCCCTCCCCTCATATCACAGCTGCAAAATGGTTGCGAAATCCTCCACGCCTAAAAATTCCCATTTTTGCAGCCAAGCACTCATTTTGCAGGTGGTTTCGCAGATGCGAAACCACCCGTTGGCACACGAGTGCCATTTCGCAGCCCTTCACCCTCATTTCGCAGTTGAGAAATGGTTGCGAAAGTGCCGCCCCTTTGCGAAATCCGCCATTTGCTACGAAAATGCCCATCTGCTGTGAAAATGAAAACCGTCCCTTGGCATCCCTTTTAAACGTTATAAATTCCATATTTCCTATTGTAACTAGTCATTTGAACTTCAAAAATGTACCAAAGAGGAGCCAAGCCAGAGTAACTCTTCGTCTGACCCCTCCGCCTGAGCCAAGCCCCGTGCACCTTCGGCCACCTTCTCAGACAACCATGGCTAGAACCTGAGGAGCTAAGTCCTCGTCCCCATCATCTCGCCTGAGAATCTCAAGAGGGACCCCTATCCAAGCTACTACAACCGAGTCTCCACGGCCACCAGTCGTCCCACCTCCGATTGAGAACACACCCATGAGTCCTCCTGTGAGGTGCTATCAGACACGAAGGTCACTTACCATGGCCGGTGCGAGCTCTTCCAAAGGCCAAAAGTCAGGTAGCGGTCCCCCAAAGAAGAAAGCCAAAGTCTCAGAGCCAATTGATTTGACAGAGCCATCTTCAGAGCCTGAATCAAAGCCTCGACCATCTCAACCACCTGTCAAAAAGTCTCAGCCGTCTCAGCTACCAGCCAAAGAGTCCCAGATTCCCTCAAGCATGACTCCTAAGGTGGTTATCAGACACCTTATGGTCACTCAGCCACCAATTGAGGGTAATTTAGATTGCAGGGCAAGGCCATTCCACTCCGAGATCTGTTTTGACACAGCCACTTTTCAACTTCAGCCCGAGCTCAGGGATTCCTTCCATCTGCTACAGAGGTACCATATGGAGCACTTGTTAACTCCTAGGGATTTTTTCTATCCCCGCATGGCATTGGACTTCTATCAGTCCATGACCACAAACCAGGTCCGGGATCTTACAGTTATCCATTTCACCATAGACGAACGTCATGGTATTCTGGGAGCCCAACATATAGCAGAGGCACTCCGTATTCCTTATGAGCCAGCACGTCCAGAGGATTTTTGAGTCTAGACTCATCCTGCACAGAGCGACATAGTTCATATTTTATCCAGATGGGCATCCTTGCGCAATTATCTATTGAGGAAGGAACTCCCTCCCAGCATGTTCTTCATTGATGCACTCCTGCGCCATAACATCTTTCCACTTTAGCATTAGGTGCTGAGGAGAGGAGTTTTGTTGGAGGCATTATTCAGGATATCTGAGGGATACTTCTTTGGCCTTCATCATCTTATCATGGCCGTTCTTCTATACTTTGAAGAAAAGGTCCATAGGAAGAAGCTACTCCGAGTGGATGCTATTCCACTTCTCTTCCCCAGATTGTTATGCCAGATTTTGGAGCACTTGGGATATCCAGCAGAGCCTCAGCTTGAGCGTAGACGCATTTGTCGAGAGATATTCACTCTTGACAGATGGACAAGTATGACAGCCTATGGTGCAGACCAGGGAGCCCCAATTGGACCAGAGCATCCAGACCAGCCAGAGGAGCCAGTTGACATACTAGCTGACACTCCGCCACCTGCCCCTGCAGTGGCCTCTACTGAGCATATACTAGAGGTTGCACCCTCTGCTCCTCAGGCCACACCACAGACTCCCCCTGTTATTCCACCCATATCAGAGCCATCTCCTTCAGCTGAGCTAAGGATTGCTATATGTATTATCGAGTATAGAGGCCTATGCCACACTTTCCAGGCATTGGCCACCTCTTAGAGCATCCTCACTCAGCAGATCACAACTCTCAATGCTCATCAGGAGCAGATTATTGCCACTCAAACCCATCACACTGCCATCCTGAGGTAGATTCAGCACCATTTGGGTATTTTATCAGCTCCTGAGCACCCAATTCCTAGTCCACTAGAGCCATCATAGGCCCCTCTTTTCGTACATCAGACTATGCCTCATGAGGAGCCGATTACAAGAGAGGTAGAGGCAACTGAGCCATCATCTCCACATCATCCTCCAGCCACCATATGATCATTTTCATAGTTTCCTTTATATATGTCCTTTATGTATTTCCCTTATGTTTTCTTTACTTTAGTAGCTTTTGAAATCCCATGCTTTTGATATTATATACTAGAATTAATTGTATTACTTGTTCTCTTCTTATACTTTCATGAATTGAAGTAATACAAATCTACCAATTTTTTTAGCACTCTTAGCATTATTTTATTCTAATTCCTCTACTCATATCTTTTATTGTTTTTGAAACATGTGCGTTCTCCAATCAATACTCGAAATTTATATCACTCGAGAGGTACCACTTCCTCCCTATAATCTCAATCGTTCATGTCATATTAAGGACAATGTTCAGCTTGGTTGGCGGAAGAGTTGATGAAGGAAGTTTTTGTTATTTATGCTAAGTTATTTTAGTAATTTAGTTGATTTTTGCTTAATTTTAAAATTTTTAAAGTTTTTTATTCTACTCTCCATGGTTATTAAGGAAAAATTTTCAAATTGAAATGAGAGAAATTGAATTTTTGTTTTTCACTTGACTTAGAGTTCGTATTATGCTTACTAAAGTTGATGAGTTATTGAAACTTCTATTGAATTCAAGCTTAGTTCTTCCACTTTAAGCTTTCACACACTGTGCACAATAGGTTCCAATTATAAGATGAGAAACTATTTCCCTCTTGACTTAGGAAAATTTAGACTTGGTACCTTTGACCTTATTTTAATAGTGTTGGGACACCTTATAAAAGGCTAATGAGTCTTTGAAAAAGAAAAGAAAAGAAAGAAAAAATGTTTGCTTGCCTTGAAACCCGAGCAAGGTCTGAGGGGTATATGGTGAAAATCTTTAAAGCCTAGTGCCCTAAGCCTTCATTGGTTGGGAGTCACTGACCTCAATGCTCGTTACAAGGGTGAATGGGTGGAGTTTAACATACTGTAGGTGCTTGGGTATTAAAAATTCATTCTCAAAAGTCCAGGGTAAAATTCGAGGAGTTAGTGGTTGAAAGATCCTTAAAGCTTGATGCCCTAAACCTTAATTGGTTGGGAGTCATCGATGGACCCCCGTTACATGGACAATTTAGAAAAGAATACCCTTAAGCCTTGTACTCCTAAAATGAAAAAAATTGTGAAACAAAAGGGTGCGTTCTTAGCCTATTAAATTTGGTCAGTTTGCTAAGTGTTGAAAAAGAGTTAGGTTGGTGGGAGAGATTAGTTCAGCATACTATATTCGGAAACTATCAACTAACACTTAGATTTTTGTGGACGAGTAAGGGTTGGTCCTTTGGAAGTGGAAATGATTTTAAAGCTTCAATTTTCATAATGCCTTCTCTTTATGAATTGTGTTTAGCAAAGTGGTTGATAACTCTTATTGAAATTTGAGTTTATATTTCTTTAATGTTCCATGTGAGAGTTTGATCATCATGCCACTTAAATTTTTTTGAAGTGATACGCATGATTTTGTAAAGTATATTACTTTTTACTTTACTTTTTCTCTCCTCTATTGCTAAAGGACTAGCAATATGTCAGTTGGGGGGAGTGATTACTACTCAAAAAGTGCTATTTGATAGCTTGTAATTAACTCTTTTAAACACTTTTGAGTACTAGTTATTACCTTTTAACTCAATTAACATATTAAGGACCTTTGCAATCATTTCTAATCAAATTGTGCAAGTTTTGGTGTTTTTGATAGTAATTTGATCACCAAAGCAATCCAAGATTGAGGAGAGTTCTTTGGAATCCATGGCAAAGCATGATTCATGCCTAATTGGTGTCTCAGCTGATCCGTATCCAGCTGGTGCTCCTTGATTGAGGGATTAATCAACAAAATTTATAACCTATTACACCATATATTAGGGTAGCAAAGACAAAGCTACTATAGCATAGTGGCTCTAGGATCGTTCACTGGGATGGGTTTTCACTTCACAAATGATATTAATTCAAAGCTGAATTGGTGCCTTTTCATTTCAAGGTTAGCTTTAAAAGAAAACATAAAGATGTTTGAATGAAAAAAGGTTTGGTTTTAAACTAACCAAAAATAGTAACTGATTTTACTTAGAAAAGTGTTTCTTGGAGTGTCAGATCACTAGACTCAGATTCCTTATACAAAAAGGAGAGTTCCGGTCACTTGTTTCTTTTCCTCGCATTAGAAAATTAACATATAGTTCCTTCTCCAATCGGTATTTTACAGATGCTTCCCATTAATGGGTTCAAACACTAAATCCCTCTCACTGATGCACCTTGCAATGACTCATACCTCTCACCTAGCACTTGCCATTCAAGGTGATCTTTAACCTTGGATTACCCGTCAAAAGCTCGCAAGAGATAACTAATGGATGTCTCCTTGGAGTCCAAAAGCTTACCAAGTGTTGGCTATTCTAGAAAATCCTACCTTCAAGTCACCTCCCAGAGGCTCGCAAGGGGTAAACTAGTGAATCTCCATGGACGGAGATCACTTGCCTTACCAAGTGTTGGCCCAGGTGATTTAAAGACATTTTAAGTTAACTAAAAAAATAAAAACCATTAACGGGTCACACTTTCTCTTCATTAAAAATTAAAACAACAAAACTTCCAATTTATGCATGAGGGAACTTACCCGGCTTTCCTCACTCCAAGAGACAAAGAGCCTAGCCTCTCATCCTTTGAGAAAAAAAAATCCTCAGAGTTTGATTGGCCAGAAAGAAAACTAATGAGAAAACAAGAATATATATGAAAAACAGAGCAATTGCTCTGTAAAATATATTCCTTACTATTACAAAAGGTTCCTCTCCGAGAGTCTCCCTGAGAGTTTATATAGGAAGGTAATTTACCCTTCCTTGGATACTTCCTAGCTAAGGAATTACATGAGTGGCTGAATACAAGGAGAAAATGGAAATTTAGACACAAAAATATCAGAAGAAAAGATCTAAAAGAGTCGGTGCACAACTATCGGGAAGCTTCAGGACCGTTGCACTGTGCAAAATGAGGTCTGCGAGATTTCGCAGATGCACAAAAAGGGGTTACGAAATTACTTCGCAGCAAAAGGCTGATTCCGCAGCGCTGCGAAGTTGGCTTTCAGCTTGCGGTGTTTAGCTTCCATTGCATCATGAAACTTTAAGAGGAATTCCATAGCATTGTGCAAAAAGGCTGTGAAATCATTCCGCAACAAAAGGGTGATTTCGCAACACTTTGCAAAATTCTTCCTTCAGCTTGGAGTGATCGGCTTCCAACGGCTGTAACTCCTTCATTTCAGCTCCAAATCGTACACGGTTTAAAGCATTGGATTCTTGACTTCCTGATATTTGAAATGATATATAGAATGTAGAAAATGGACTTCAGGAAGTGCTCCAAAAGTGCGAAGGAAGACTGCAGCTGCTGTCCTCTGTTTTCCTCTTTCTGTTTTTCCTCTCTCCTTACTTCTCTCCTTTGCTTGCTTTGAACGACTTTGGCAAAGGGCTATGGAGCTCCAAAGCTTGGTTCTTCATGAATTTGAGTTTTCCATTGCTTTGCCAAGGATTCCCAATAACTCTCCTTAATCTCATATTGCTTTGGTGATCAAAAAGCTATCAAAACACCAAAACTTAACACAATTTGATTAGAATCGATTGCAAGGGTCCTTAACATGTTAATTGGGTTAAAAGGCAATAACTACTACTCAAAAGTGTTCAAAACGATTAATTACAAGCTATCAAATAGCACTTTTTGAGTAGTAATCACTCCCCCCAACCGACATATTGCTAGTCCCTTAGTAATAAAGGAGAGAAAAATAAAATAAAAGTACCATAATTTACAACATCATGCTGATCACTTCAAAAAATGTTTAAGTGGCATGACCGATCAAACTCTCACATGGAACATTAAAGAAATAAAACTCAAACTTTAACAAGAGTTATCAAATAACTTGTCTAATCACAATTCTTAAAGAGAAGGCATTATGCAAATTTAAGCTTTAAAATCATTTCCACTTCCAAAGGACCAAACCTTACTCTTCCACAAAAATCTATGTGTTATTTATTAGTTTCCGAATATAGTATGTCAAACTAATTTCTCCCCTCAACCTAGTTCTTTTTCAAAGCTTAGCAAACTAATCAACCTCCAATAGGCTAAGAACGCACCTCTTTTCTTTCACAATTTTTTTTCATTGTAGGAGTACAAGGCTTAAAGGCATTCTTTTCTAAATTGTCCATGTAACGGGGGTCCATTGATGACTCCCAACCAATCAAGGATTAGGGCATCAAGCTTTAAGGATTTTTCAACCACTAACTCCTCGGATTTCACCCCGGACTTTTGAGAATGAATTTTTAATACCCAAGCACCTACAAAATGTTAAACTCCACCTATTCACCCATATAACGAGCATTGAGGTCGGTGACTCCCAACCAATTAAGGCTTAGGGCACCAGGCTTCAAAGATTTTCACCATATACCCTTCAGACCTTGCTCGGGTTTCAAGGTAAGCAAACATTTTTTCTTTTTTTTTTTTTTCATCAAAGGCTCATTGGCCTTTTACAAGGTGTCCCAACACTATTAAATGAGGTCAAAGGTACCAAGTCTAAAATTTTCCTAAGTCAAGAGGAAAAATAGTTTTTCATCTTATAATCGGAACCTATTGTGCACAGTGTGTGGATAGCTTAAAGTGGAAGAACTAAGGTTGATTTCAATAGAAGTTTCAACAATTCATCAACTTTAGTAAGCATAATACAAACTCTAAGTCAAGTAAAAAGACAAAAATTCAATTTCTCCCTTTTCATTTTGAAATTTTTTTCTTAATAATCATGGATAGTAGAATAAAAAACTTAAAAAATTTTAAAAATTAAACAAAAAGCAACTAAATTACCAAAATAACTTAGCATTAATAATTAAAACTTCCTTCCTCAACTCTCCCCCCAACCAAGCTGAACATTGTCCTCAATGTGACAAAAGCGATTAAAAAATAGGGAGGAAGTGGTACCTCCTGAGTGACAAGGAGTCTGAGTCGTATAGGAGAAACCACATGTTTCAAAGAAAACATAAGAGTTAGTGAGTAGAGAAAATAGAAAAATGCCAAGTTTAAACAAAAAATGATGTCTATGTATGCTAATATAATATGTAAAGACAAAAAGTAAAGAGATGATCAAGTAATGGTAAGGTCCTATGGAGCTGATGCATCTGTGGTGGCCTCTTGAGTGGGTTGGATCAGAACTTTAACCTCTGCTTTGGTAGTCTCCTTAGGTGGCATAGTCTCCTCAACTGGAGCTCTCAGTTGGTAGCTATGGGATTTGATGGTTTAAGGAGGTCAGAAATGGAGTGAAAGGCTTCATGTGTGTGATCTTAGGGTGCGCGGGGCTTTCCTTTAGTCTTGGCCATGGCTGAAATGGAGGGGTGGTTGTTCATGAGTTCTAGAGGGTACTCAGCTGGTGCGCGGGGCTCTCCTCTTCATATGCATGGTCGTGGGGCTCTGTTGGCATTTTAGCAACTTCCCTTAGCTTTGCAAGGTGTTTTTGCAAACTTCCCTCCATTTTGCAAGTCAATTTCACAATTTGAAGGCCATTTCTAAGCTTGGAGGTAATTTCGCAGCCATTTCGAAGCTTGGAGATGATTTCGCAGCCATTTTGAAGCTTGGAGGTGATTTCGCAGCCTAAAAGTGATGAAAAGAAGGAAAAAAAAATTTCGCAGCCCATTTCGCAGCTGCGAAATGAGGGTCACTGTGCTGCAAAATGGCACTCGTGTGCCAAAAAGTGGTTTCGCAGCTGCGAAACACCCTTCCAAATGGCGTCTCGACTGTGAAATTCCCGATCAGCTTTGCGCGCTCGTCTTCAAACGGCCATAACTTCTTCATTTTACCTCCAAATTGCATACCATTTGAAGCGCTAGATTCCTGACTTCCCAAGATTTGAAACGAGATATGGTATATATAATTTGAGCTCCAAGAAGTACTTCAAAAATGTGTCCAATAGTAGCGAAATGGAGGTGCGACATTTCCGCTCATGGTTCGCACAGTCATCTTCAAATAGCCATAACTTTTCCGTTTCAAATCCAAATCGAGCACCGTTTGAAGCTATGGACTCCTGACTTCTCAAGATTTCAAACGATACATGGTATGCATGAAATGAACTTCAGAAAGTGATCCAAATGTGTCCAATAGTTTCCGAAATGGGGGTGCGGCTGTGACATGTCTGTTCATGGTGTGCGCGCTGAAGGATTTTAAGGTGTGGAGGTTTCGCAGCCATTTTAAAGCTTTGAAATGAGTGTACGGGGCTTCCAAATGGTACTCGTGTGCCAAAAGTTGGCTTCACAACTTCGAAATCCCCTTCCAAATGGAGCTTTGGCTGCGAAATTGGGATTTTTCACGCCTTAGAGCTTCGCAGCCCACTTCGCAGCTCCGAAATGGGGGCTCCTGTGCTGTGAAGTGGCACTCGTGTGCCATTCTTGGATTCGCAGCTGCGAAAATTTTCGCAGAGGAGTCAAATGTGTTGCAAACTGATTTCGCAACAAATGACCGTTTTAGCAGAGAATTCCTCTTTGGCTGCGAGATCTCGCAGAGCTCTTTTTCTCCTCTGTTTTCACTCTATTTTTGCTCTATTTTCACTCTGATTTCTTCCCGATTTCTTCCTTTGCATTTCCTTCCACCTAAGATCATCCAAAAACCTATATTACATCAAAACAAAGTAGAATTAAAGCATTAAAATCAAAATTAAAGCATTGAAATTAAAATTAAAACAAGAAATTAACAAAACAAAAAGATGTGGACTAGCTAGTCTTTAAAAAGACTAAGTCCATCAAAAAATTTGATCCTGACTTAGCTTGCCCCGGATCCCATATGAAGTTTGCATCCCTCACTTGGGGCTTGCTATGTATGATGGCAACAAAACCAATTCCCTTTTTGCCATACAAAGCTTGGAGAAAAAACGGATGCATGTGTTTCTTCGTTTCTTCCTTGATGACTATCCTCTGTGGTTCTTCATCTAATTTAAGATCATAGCCATCTTTCTCTGTACTTTTCCCCTTTTTCTTTCCTTTGATTTCCTCCCTCTTTTGTTTCTCTGTTTCACTCTTTACCTTATGCTCTAGCTTGCATGTGGGCAGATCAACCTCTTTACCACTCAAAGTGATCACTTCTTTGACTTCCCTCTTTTGTGAAGATTCTCCCTCCTTAGCCTCCATTTCATGGATACTCATGGAATTTTGATAAGGTTGAGAATGAGAGTTTTCTTTCTCTTGCACTGTGTATAGATTGGCAAACATTGAGATTGAATCTTGGAGATTATCTATCTTCTGAGATAGATCATTTTGCACTTCATCCATCTTTTTGTTCAATGAACTCTCTACACTGTCAATTCTTTGACTGAGCTGAGCATTGATGGATTTTTGAGCTCCAACAAAGTCTTCCATGACCTTGTTAAGATTCATCATAGCTTGTTCAAGGTTTGAGGCTTGCTGTGGTGCTTGAGCAGGTTGCTGATACTGAGATGGCTGTGATTTCCAAGAGAAATTTGGATGGTCCCTCCAATTGGAATTGTAGGTGCTGCAATCACCAAACATTTCCCTCTCCGTTGGTATGGTAGAACACTCTTCCCCCAAGTGCTCATAAGATAGACAAATGGCACAAGGTATAGCTTGCAATGGTGTCTGAGAGATGGCTTGCACTTCTTGCATGTTCTTCATTTCTAGTTCATCCAATCTCCTTTCCATAGCTGCAATCTCTGCCTTCATGTCCATGTCGTCATTCAAAATATACATCTCACCCTTAGCTTTAGGTTGAGACGTCATTCTTCCCATATCTCTAGCATTTGGTTCATCCCATCCTCTTGAGACTTCAGCCATATAACTCATGAAGTTCATGGCTTCCTCTGCTATGGTATTCAATATGGCATGCACAACTAGCAATTTGTGAATTAAAAACAGAGAAAACAAAATAAAACAAAAGAAAAACAATTCAAAGAAAAAAAATTAAGGTAAACTAAAAATTAAATAAAAGGTATACTAAAATATGAAAGAAAAATAAACAAATAAAAAAAAGTTAGTAAAAGGAAAAGAAAAGTCACCAAACTTGTGATGAAGATCACAAGTGTTCTCAAAAGATCATATCACTGCAAAGTGGCACCATCCCCGACAACGGCGCCATTTGATTCGTGCCTAATTGGTGTCTCAGCTGATTCGTGTCCAGCTGGTGCTCCTTGATTGAGGGATTAATCAACAAAATTTATAACCTATTACACCATATACTAGGGTAGCAAAGACAAAGCTACTATAGCATAGTGGCTCTAGGATCGTTCATTGGGATGGGTTTTCACTTCACAAATGATATTAATTCAAAGCTGAATTGGTGCCTGTTCATTTCAAGGTTATCTTTAAAAGAAAACATAAAGATGTTTGAATGAAAAAGGTTTGGTTTTAAACTAACTAAAAATAGTAACTGATTTTACTTAGAAAAGTGTTTCTTGGAGTGTCAGATCACTAGGCTCAAATTCCTCATACAAAAAGGAGAGTTCCGGTCACTTGTTTCTTTTCTTCGCATTAGAGAATTAACATATAGTTCCTTCTCCAATCGGTGTTTTACAGATGCTTCCCATTAATGGGTTCAAACACTAAATCCCTCTCACTGATGCACCTTGCAATGACTCATACCTCTCACCTAGCACTTGCCATTCAAGGTGATCTTTAACCTTGGATTACCCGTCAAAAGCTCACAAGAGATAACTAATGGATGTCTCCTTGGAGTCCAAAAGCTTACCAAGTGTTGGCTATTCTAGAAAATCCTACCTTCAAGTCACCTCCCAGAGGCTCGCAAGGGGTAAACTAGTGAATCTCCATGGACGGAGATCACTTGCCTTACCAAGTGTTGGCCCAGGTGATTTAAAGACGTTTTGAGTTAGCTAAAAAGATAAAAACCATTAACGGGTCACACTTTCTCTTCATTAAAAACTAAAACAACAAAACTTCCAATTTATGCATGAGGGAACTTACCCGGCTTTCCTCACTCCAAGAGACAAAGAGCCTAGCCTCTCATCCTCTGAGAAAAAAAAATCCTCGGAGTTTGATTGGCTAGAAAGAAAACTAATGAGAAAACAAGAATATATATGAAAAACAGAGCAAGTGCTTTGTAAAATATATTCCTTACTATTACAAAAGGTTCCTCTCCGAGAGTCTCCCTGAGAGTTTATATAGGAAGGTAATTTACCCTTCCTTGGATACTTCCTAGCTAAGGAATTACATGAGTGGCTGAATACAAGGAGAAAATGGAAATTTAGACACAAAAATATCAGAAGAAAAGATCTAAAAGAGTCGGTGCACAACTATCGGGAAGCTTCAGGACCGTTGCACTGTGCAAAATGAGGTCTGCAAGATTTCGCAGATGCACAAAAAAGGGTTGCGAAATTACTTCACAGCAAAAGGCTGATTCTGCAGCACTGCGAAGTTGGCTTTCAGCTTGCGGTGTTTAGCTTCCATCGCGTCGTGAAACTTTAAGAGGAATTCCATAGCACTGTGCAAAAAGGCTGCGAAATCATTCCGCAACAAAAGGGTGATTTCGCAACACTTTGCAAAATTCTTCCTTCAGCTTGGAGTGATCGGCTTCCAATGGCTGTAACTCCTTCATTTCCGCTCCAAATCGCACACGGTTTGAAGAATTGGTTTCTTGACTTCCTGAGCTTTGAAATGGTATATAGAATGTAGAAAATGGACTTCGGGAAGTGCTCCAAAAGTGCGAAGGAAGACTGCAGTTGCTGTCCTCTGTTTTCCTCTTTCTGTTTTTCCTCTCTCCTTGCTTCTCTCCTTTGCTTGCTTTGAACGACTTTGGCAAAGGGCTGTGGAGCTCCAAAGCTTGGTTCTTCAGGAATTTGAGCTTTCCATTGCTTTGCCAAGGATTCCTAATAACTCTCCTTAATCTCATATTGCTTTGGTGATCAAAAAGCTATCAAAACACCAAAACTTAACACAATTTGATTAGAATCGATTGCAAGGGTCCTTAACATGTTAATTGGGTTAAAAGACAATAACTACTACTCAAAATTGTTCAAAAGGATTAATTACAAGCTATCAAATAACACTTTTTGTGTAGTAATCAAAGCAATGGGAAGCTCATTAACATGAAGAACGAAAGCTTAGAAACTTTATAGTCCTTTGCCATAAGCAAATCATGAATGCAAGGAGGGAAAGCAAAGAGAGGAATCTAACTTGAAGCATTCAAGAGGACATAAATTGTCAGCCACTTTTGGAGAACTTCTTGGAGCTCAATTTATGCACACTATATGTCGTTTCAAAGCTTGGGAAGTCAGCAATCCAATGCTTCAAATAGTGCATGATTCGGAGTTGAAATGAAGGAGTTAGATTCATTGGAAGCCGATCACACCAAGCTGAAGGCCAATTTCGCGGGCTACAAAATTACAAGAGGATTGCTGCGAAATGGTGTCCTTCAGGTTGCGAAATTTCGCAGCCATCTTGCATGCCTATGAAATTCTCCTAAGTGCTTCCTGATATTTGCGACCGACATTTTTAGATTTTTTGCTTCAGATATTTGATGTCTAAATCCCCATTCTCTCATTGTAATCCACCTATCATAGGATTCCTTAGTTATTAAGCAATAACAAAGGGTAAATAGCCTCATATATATTGTTTGTAATTTCCATTATAATGAGAGGTCGGGGAGCTTGTTCTTAGAGACATCTTTTGTATAGTTTTTGAAGGAAGTAAAATACAGAGCTTTTGCTTTGCCTTACCTACTCAATTTGATTCTATTGTATTTATTTTTTCTTACTAGCCAAACAAGCTCTGAGGATGTTTCCTTAGAGAGTGGCTAGACTTTTAGTTACTTAGAGCTAAGGTAGCTGGGTAAGGCCCCGAATGCAAGAATTGGTAGTTTTATTGTTTCAGCTGTTAATGAAGAGAAAGTGTGGCCCGTTAATGATTTCTATGTTTTTAGTTAACTTAAAACGCACTAGTTTATCTCCGTCCATGGAGATGCACTAGTTTATCTCTTGCGAGCTTTTGGGAGGTGACTTGAAGGTAGGATTTTCTAGAATTGCCAACACTTGGTAAGCTTTTGGACTCTAAGGAGACATCCATTGGTTATCTCTTGCGAGCTTGAGAAGGGAAGTCCAAGGTTAATGATCACCTTGAATGGCAAAAGCTAGGTGAGAGGCACGAGCCATTACAAGTTGCATCAGTGAGAGGGAATTAGTGCTGAAATCCATTAAAGGGAAGCATCTGTACAACACCAGTTAGAGAATTAACTATATGTTAATTCTCTAATGCGAGGAAAAGATTCAAGTGACCGGAGCTCTGTTTTTGCATGAGGAACCTCCCCTGTGAACCTAAAACTCCAAGGAACGTTTTTCTTCATAAGTAATTTCCATTACTTTCTTTTTAGTTAGCTTAAAAAAAAATCCTTTTTCAACCAAAGTTTATGTTTTCTTCTTAAGCTAACCTTGAAATGAAAAAGCACCAATTTAACTTTGAATTGGTATTAGTTGTAAGTTGAAAACCCTTCCCAGTGAACGATCCTAGAGCCACTATGCTATATTAGCTAAGACTATCCTAGTGCATGGTGATATAGGTTATAAATTTTGTTGATTACTCCTGTCTGAGGACCAAACTCAAGGTACACCGGCTAGGCACGCGAATCAAGACCCTATTAAGTAAGCGCGGAATTTGTCCAAGGCAAAAACTACAGCCAACAATTCTTTCTCTATGGTTGTGTAGTTTATTTGCGCTTCACATTTTGCTTGCATAGTAGATCACATAGGGCTTTCCATATTCTCTTTGCCCAAGAACAACTCCTATAGCAAAGTCACTGGCATTACACATCACTTCGAAAGGAAATTGCTAGTTGGGAGCTCTCACTATTGGAGCGGTTGTCAGTAATAACTTCAATTCTTCAAAACTCTATTAAGATAGATCATCCCATACAAATTTAGCATCCTTTACCAATAGCTCACAAAGAGGCCTTGCAAGTTTAGAAAAATCTTTAATGAACCTCCTATAGAACCCAGCGTGGCTAAGGAATTCCCTTACTCCTTTGACAGTTGTTGGTGATGGCAACTTGACAATCAGTTCAACTTTTTCTTTGTCCACTTCAATGCTTTGGCTGGAGATAATATGCCTAAGGACGATCCCTTGGGGTACCACGAAATGGCATTTCTCCCAGTTGACCACCAAGTCTTTCTCAATGCATCGGTTCAGCATAGCTTCCAAATTCACTAAGCATTCATCAAACACACTTCCATATACGGTGATATTGTCCATAAAGACTTCCATAATACGCTCCACCATATCACTAAAAATGCTTAACATGCATCTTTGGAATGTTGTTGGTGCATTGCATAAGCCGAAAGGCATTCTTCTGTATGCATAAGTTCTGAATGGACAAGTGAAAGTGGTCTTCTCCTGGTCTTCAACAACAATTTCAATTTGAAAATACCCGGAGTAGCCATCCAAGAAACAGTAGAATGGATGGTCTGAGACCCTCTCAAGCACTTGATCAATAAATGGCAATGGGAAGTGGTCCTTCTTTTTTACATCATTTAGTTTTCTATAATCAATACACACCCTCCAACCTGAAGTGAGGTGTGTAGAAACTTCCTCTCCCTTATCATTTTGCACCACTATGACCCCTGATTTCTTTGGCATGACTTGCGTAAGACTCACCTATGGGCTATCTGATATGGGGTAGATAATACTAGCCTAAAGTAGCTTAAGAACCTCAGCTCGCACCACCTCTTACATGTGAGGATTCAACCTTCACTGGGGCTGACGAATTGGCTTAGCTTCTTTTTCCATGTATATATGATGAGTATAGACTAAAGGGTTAATCCCTTTCAGATTAGAAATTTTCCACCCTATCGCTCTCTTGCATCTCCTAAGGATTTCAAGTAGACAATCCTCCTAAGTAGTGGTAAGAGATGAAGAAATAACAATAGGGCTCTGCTTATTCTCCTCCAGGTATGCATACTTCAACTCCGTGGGCAATGGCTTTAGAATAAGCTTTGGGGGCTCCTCTTTAACGACTTCTTGTGTCTCCTCCTCATTGAATAAAGGGAGAATTTCTTCCCTCAACTTCAAAGGAGATAGAGTAGCAAACAAATCTAAGGGTTCAGGTAACCCTTCATCAAGATCCCCAAAACTCTTGTTCAGATCTTCTGATCACAATGCTCCTTCACTAAGCTATCAATCATGCACACCTCTTCTGGTCCTTCTTCTTCTCCTAGATGGAATTGTTTATTGCACATATAGAACATATTGAGCTCTAACATCATGTTGCTAAATGTAAGTTGCATGACTCCATTCCTACAATTGATGATAGCATTTGATGTAGCTAGGAATGGTCTTCCAAGTATGATAGGAATACAGTTAGTTCCTTTGGCGACCTGATCCATATCAAGAACAACAAAATCCACTGGGTAGTAGAACTTGTCAACTTGAATTAGGACATCTTCAATCATACCTCTTGGAATTTTCACAAATGTATCTGCTAGAGATAGAGTGATTTATGTTGGCTTCAACTCTCCCAGTCCCAATTTCTTATAGATAGAGTAGGGTAGCAAATTCACACTTGCTCCCAAGTCCAACAAACCTTTCTCCACACACGTCTCTCTAATCATCACTGATATGGTAGGACAACCTGGATCTTTGTATTTCACTAGAGACTTGCTTTGTATTATGGAACTTGCTCAGTTAAGAAGGCTTTCTTACTCACATTCAACCCTCTTTTTATAGTGCATAAGTCCTTCAAGAATTTTGCATAAGTTGAAACTTGTTTGATCATGTCTAGCAAAGGGATATTAACTTTCACTTGCCTTAACACTTCAAGAATTTCTGATGCGTTGTTGATTCCCTTCTTGCCATGCAAAGCTTGTGGGAAAGGTGGAGGTATGTGCTTCTTTATCATTTCTTCTTGGTTGATGGTCCTCTCCGGTTTTTCATTCACCTTAGCTTCAAGGTCCTCCTTCTTTGTATTGTTCCCTTTTCTCTTTCCTTTGTTTTCCTTCCTCTTCTCTTTCTCTGCTTGATTCTCTAGTTCATGTTCTGGCTTGGGTGTAGGTGGATCAACCTCTTTACCACTCCTTAGAGTGATCACTGCTTTGACTTTCCTCATCTGAGAAGCTTCTCCCTCCTAAGCCTCCACTTCATGGATACCCTTTGGATTCTGATGAGGTTGAGAAGGAAATTTTCTTTTCTCTTGCACTGTGTTGAGTTTTGTAAGCCTTGAAATTTGGTACTGGAGATTATCTATCTTTTGAGATAAATCATTGTGCCTCTCATCTATCCTTCTATCTCGATTGGCAATTTCTTGCCTGATCTAAGCAATTTCTTGCCTGAATTGAGCATTTTCTTGCCTGAATTGATCATTGATGGATTTATGATCTACAACAAAATCTCCCACGACCTTGCTAAGATTCACAATGGCTTGTTCAAGACTTGAGGCTTGCTGGGGTACTTGACCAGGTTGCATGTACTAAGGTGTCCTTGGCTTCCAAAAGAAATTCGGATGGTTCTTTCAATTTGAATTGTAAGTGTTACTATATGAAGCATTGTTATTAGGCTTAAATTGTCCAATAACATTTTCTTGATCCCCAAACATTTCTCTCACAGCTGGAATCATAGGACACTCCTCCACCAAGTGCTCAAAAGATTGACAAATTAACCACGACTTAGCTTGCACTGGTGTGTTTGAAATGGCCTGCACTTAGAGTTCCTTCAATCTTCTTGCCATACCTGCAAATTTTGCTTTCGTATCGGTACCCTCAGTCAAAGTATACATCTCAGCCTTAGCATTAGAAGCATTTGGTTAAGAATTCATTCTTCCCACTTCTTTAGCATTGGGCTCATCCCATCCTCTTGAAACTCCAGCTACATAACTCAAGAAATCCATGGCTTTCTCCAGATTCTTACTCATGAAGTCCCCTCCGCACATTGTTTCTAAGAGTTGCTTCATTGAGGAAGACATACCATCATAAAAATAGCTCACCAATAGCCATGTATCAAAGCCATGGTGAGGACAAGCATTGATAGCTTCCATGTATTTTTCCCAACATTAATAGAATTTCTCATTCTCCTTAGTTGAGAAGTTTGAGATTTGCCTTTTCAAGTTGTTGGTCCTGTGAGTCGGGAAAAATTTCTTGAGAAATTCAGCTTGCAAATCAGTCCAAGATCGGATACTCCTTAGCCTTAAAGAATTAAGCCAGACTTTGGCCTTGTCCTTTAAAGTGAAAGGAAATAACTTAAGCCTCATCAAGTCGATTGAAGCTCCTCCTTCTCGGAAAGTATTACAAACTTCTTCAAATTCCTTGATATGCTGGTAGGGATTCTCACAGTCCATCCCATGAAAAATAGGTAGAAGTGGCACAATATGTGGTCGGATCACTAGCTGCTCTATAGGTGGCACTATACATGATGGTGCACTCATACGAGGTGGATGCATGCGATCCCTCATGGATCTGTATGTGTTGAGATTCTCTTCTGAAGCATGTTGACTATGCTGATCTTCAGGTATAGCTTCCATGACTTCCACTTCTAATTCCAACTCTGTTTTGTGAGGATTTTTTATTTTCACAAGTCTTCCCTAACTGTATCCTATCTAATATGGCATACACAACTAGCAATATCTGAAACAAAAATAAAAACAAAGAAAACAAAAGAAAAATAATTCTAGAAAAAAAAAATTAAGGTTAACTAAAAACTAATTTAAATGATAAATGAAAAACGGAAATAAATAAAAAGAACTAAATAAAAAGTTAGTAAAAGAAAAGAAAAATCACCAAACTTGTGATGAAGATCACAAGTGTTCTGGAAATATCATATCACTATGAAGTGGCACCATCCCCGGCAACGGCGCCATTTGATTCATCCCTAATTAGTGTACCTTTGATTCAGTCCTCAACGGGAGTTATCAACAAAATTTATAAACCTATTTCATCATATACTAAGGTATCTTAGCTACCATAGCAGAGTGGTTCTAGGATCGTTCAATGGGATGGGTTTTCATTTCACACCTGATATTAGTTTAAAGAATTGGATTGGTGTTTTTTCTTTTCTAAGTTAGCTTTAAAAGAAAACATAATCTTTGGTTTGAAACAGGTTGGTTTTAAATTAACAAAAAAACATTAACTGAGATTAATTATAAAGAAAAGGTTTCTTGGAGTTTCAGGTCACTAGGTTTGGGTTCCTTATACAAAAGGGGAGATTTTGAATCTTTTCCTTGCATTGGGGATTTAACCTATAGTTATCCTCCCAACTGGTGTGTTACAATTGCTTCCCATTAATGGTTTCAACGCTAAATCCCTCTCACTGATGCATCTTGCAATGACTCGTACCACTCACCTAGCATTTAGCATTCAAGGTGATCCTTAACCTTGGATTACCCTTCAAAAGCTCGCAGGAGATAACTAACAGATGTCTCCAAGGAGTCCAAAAGCTTACCAAGTGTTGGCTATTCTAAGTAATCCTACCTTTAAACCACCCCCCAGAGGCTTGCAAGAGATAACTAATGGATCTCTATGGATTGAGTCTGAAAAGCTTACCAAGTGCTGGCCTAGGTGATCATGGTTCACCCATGCATATCTCACCCTCACACGCTCACCCACATGCAGCCCACACACCTCACAACTCACCCATGGCCTTCACGGGTCATCCAAAGCCACCCATGGAACCTGCATCTCACCACAACTCACCCATGGCCTCCTCACCAACACCATGCAACCACGGCCACCCTTAAGGCCACCATATAATTGACCTTTGGCAGCTTAATTTTTTTATGGAGAATTATTAAATTTGTGGCTGGTAGTGGATGAAATTCCAGTGGAAAATATGTTAATTCTTAGTTGAAAATCAATGGAATTGGGATAGTTAAATTTTTGCTACATAATGAAGTTTCGTGGCTACATTTTGGTGGCCGTTCGGTGGAGATTAGATATTACATATATAGGATTGGTTCATGGCTAAAAATTCTCTTAATTCAAGTAGAAATATGACTAAATTTTAGTAGATTTGGTGGTTGCATATGTTGTATGCTTGTGCTTATTGACTCACCCTTTTCCATAGCGCATGGCTAGGGACCTCAGGTATGCATCATTGTTCTGATTGTCGATTTCCTATGCATGATGAATACCAACTAGAATTGTATGAGTCTTGTCATCTATGTATCCCAGGGAAGGGGGAGAGGGGGGAATTGACTAATCTTTGACCCATATGCTCCAATGTACCCAATTCACTAGTAGAAACTGGTTCCCCGGCCTAGAGGGGTGCTACCTCACATGAGGTACCTTCCTAATAGGTAACCTGATCCCCGAACCTAGAAATCGAGTTTTACATACCGTTTTTTCTTAATTAAAGTCATTGAGGGGTTTTTGTTCTTATTTAATTTTCCCCATTTCAAAAATAAAAATAAAAAGTAAGTGGCGACTCCAAACAAAACTATTCCTCATCAAGGATAAATTTTCCAAAACTCGAAAACCATTTTTTCTCTACATATTATTATTTTTAATCACAAGTCGCGTCAGTTGGTGGATGGGGGGAGGGTTCATAACAATCTTCTCCCTCCAACGGGAGATGAATGATGTGATTGTCTCATCGGGCCTCTACCTCAAGGCCTCCAACTCCCTCTGTGAGACATTTATGATAGTGTTAAATGCAAATTATCGTAGGAACTCTTAGGCTAAATCATCCCATGCACGACAACGTGACACATCCAAACAAGCAAACCAACGCTGGGCCACCCCACTCAAGGACATGGGAAATAGCATAATCACCTTAAACTCATCCAAACTGTGGGCCCTCATCACAATACTATATAATCTCAAATGAATGTGGGGGCATCCAATCCCCGTGTATCGCTCGATCTTTGGCATCTTGAACTTGGCCGACAGACTGGCCACTGGTAGTCCATCAAAATCATCCCATACCTTCCCTCCATCTAATACTCCCATTGTCTCATCCTCTTCTCAAGCTAATCCATACGTGCATAGGAATCCTCCAAGTTTGGAACAACCACCATGGTAGGCGGTAGGGCAACCTTAGTCTAACTCTGTAAAGTAAATGGTGTAGGTTGTGGAACTATCTGACCAAGTGGGGAAGGTGGTGGTATCTGAGTGTCCTGTGGAACCGTTTGACTAGGTGGGAGAGGTGATAGGATAGTGGGATTATACTACACACTCTCCTGAACTGGAACCTATTGGGCCTGCTGCCCATCCACCATCTGACCGAGACTAGTTATGGCCTCTTGGATCGAAGCCATAGTAGTGGCAAACTAATCAACTGTAACCACCTGTGAATCCATATCTATCTGATCTGACTGGTCTAACACTCTGATCAATCTACCTCTAAAATCGAACGTATCAATACTCCTACAATAGTGGAAATGCTAGATAAGATACAATGTAAGGGAAACTCTACAAGGAATGTCTATCAACCATGCAGGAAGGTAACTTAGAAGTACTCAAACTGATATCCAATTCTAAGAAAACATAGAAGAGACTACTGATTACTACTTAAAAAGTACTCTTTTATAGCTTGTTATAAACCCTTTTAAACACTTTTGAGTAGTAATTAATACCTTTTAACTCAATTGGCACGTTAAGGACCCTTGCAAATGTTTTTAGTCAATTTTTGGCTAGTTTTGGTGTTTTTGGTAGCTTTTTGATCATTGAAGCAAGCCAAGAATGAGGGAAAACTTTGTGCAACCCTTGGAAATGAGCTTCCAAGCCAATCAAAAGGTGCAAGGAAGAGGATCAGAGAAAGAAATCCATCATGAAGCAATTTTGCATGGTGATGAAAAATCTTCACATGCTATGCGAAATTCAAAGAATAGCAGTTGCAAGGAAAATTTGGAGCACTTCCTGGAGTCCATTGTCTACATTCTATATATCATTTCGAAGCTTGGGAAGTTAGGAGTCCAACGCCTTAAATGGTGTGCAATTTGGAGTTGAAACGAAGAAGTTATGACAATTTGAAGGCAACTGTACAAAGCTAAAGAGGAATTTCGCATTGACATTTCCTAATGCGAAAATTTTCACATTGACATTCCCTGATGTGAAAATTTTCACACTGACATTTCTCAATGAAAAAATTTTTGCAGCACACTTTCTTAATGCGAAAAATTTTGCACTGACTTTTTCCGATGCGAAATTTTTCGCACCACTTGTCTCCAATGCTAAAATGTAATAGTTAGATATTTTACACCGACTCTTTTAGATTTTTTGCCTTAAGATATTTGGTGTAATTATCAATTCTTTCCTTGTATTCAGTTGAAGATCTTTTAAGATATTTAGGATATCTAATTAAGAGGTTGAAAATATCTCTCTTTATATATCCTAAGATATCTCCTTGTAATATCGATCTCCGAATACAATCCCATATCTCTGAGACATCTTTGATATCTCTCGTCTCTCTAAAGAGGAGAAGACATTAGAGAGGGGATCACTTGTACATGTTTTTAGTAAGAAATATATAAAGCATTGCTCTGCCTTACCTTCTTGTTTTGATTGTATTTTTCATTATAGCTAAAAAACCTTTGAAGATGTTTTCTCAGAGGATGAGTGGTTAGACTTTTTGTCTCTTGGACGGAAGGGAGCTTGGTAAGGGACCCGACTACAAAAGTGGGACTTTTCCTTGTTTCAGTTTTTAATGAAGAGGAAGTTGTGACCCGTTAATGGTTTTTATATTTTTAGTTAACTTAAAACGCCTTAAAATCACCTGGGCCAACACTTGGTAAGGCAAGTTGACTCCATCCATTGAGTTACACTAGTTTTTCTCTTGCGAGCCTCTGGTAGGTGGTTTAAAGGTAGGATTTTCTAGAATAGCCAACACTTGGTAAGCTTTTGGACTCTAAGGAGACATCCATTAGTTATCTCTTGCGAGCTTGTTAAGGGTAATCCAAGGTTAAAGATCACCTTGAATGGCAAATGTTAGGTGAGAGGCACGAGCCATTGGAAGATGCATCAGTGAGAGGGAATTAGCGTTGAAACCATTAATGGGAAGCAACTATAACACACCGGTTGGGAGGATAACTATAGGTTAAATCCCTAATGCGAGGAAAGATCCGGAAATCTCTACTTTTGTATAAGGGGCCTGAACTTAGTAACCTGAAAATCCAAGATACCATTTTCTTTGTAATTAAACTCAATTACTATTTTTTTTTTTTTTGTTAGCTTAAAACCGACCTTTTCAAACCAAAGTTTATGTTTTCTTTTAAAGCTAACTTAGAAAAGAAAAAGCACCAAATCAATTCTTTAAACTAATATCAAGTGTGAAATGAAAACCTATCCCAGTGAACGATCCTAGAGCCACTATGCTATGCTAGCTGAGGCTATCCTAGTACATGGTGAATAGGTTATAAATTTTGTTGATTACTCCCATTTGAGGACTGAATTAGAAGACACTAGTTGGGCACGAAATCAACTACTATGAAGGTAATGGAACCTATCACTACTAACCCAACTCTGAAGGCCCACAAATGCACCCACGTGTGGGAAGGGAGTCCTAATGGGGCCTAAGCTTAGCTTATAAGGATAAGGTGGCTCTAAAAATAATAGGGTGGGATAAAGGATCCCTAGTAGAAGCTATCATACCCTTCAGTGCTACGCAACCCTTTGCATGTCTCCGAAGAGATGAGGCACTTCCATGCAAGGTGGTCATCACCTCCACGCATGCACTACCTCGACATCCCAGGGGGTTTCCTATGGTGAAAGCTCTCACAACTCTCCGTACTCATTAGTCAACTAAAGTGATAGTGAGTGGTGGGGGTGCATCCGAAAATCCTATTAAGCTAAAGCAGAAAAGGAAACACACTAGTCACACAAATATCCATGAAACCTAGCTCTAGGCTATACAAGTCTTCAAAGATTGGACACCAATCAACATCAGTGTGTCGACCTCCTCCAGAATGCTCCCAAACATCGATATAGCCCATCGCTAGACCCTATTGCTAACCATTAGCTCAGTTAGAGAAACAAACACACGCAAGGCCTCACACTTGCAAAAGAAGAGTCGAAATAATGGAAATGACCAAAACTAGAGGGTTGGAGGTAAGGGGATAAATGTGAAACCCACACAGACAAGCAACATGAAAACACATAGGAGAAGAGCAATCATGTAACAAACAGTCAAGCAGGACACAAATATATTATCCATGTCCACACACAAGCTAAACGAGAACATGACAATCAAGATGAATAGTAATAAGAATAACATACTAAAAAATGATCAAGATAATATTACAAGTAAGAGAATCAACACTAAGACAAACAAGATATATAACAATATGAGCATACATATCCAAGTGAGCAGGATAATTATGGCAAGAGCAGAATCAATATGCTAAAACAAGCAAGAGAATCAATCAATATCATTACCATGTTAATATTGCAAATGGATATAGCAATCAATCATGAAAAAAAAATGTCACATTAAAATCCTCAATGTGTTATGATCACTCAAGAATAAAAAAGCACAAAGAGAAGGTATCTATCAATTGACTAATCAAACGCCATATTTTCCGTAACTAATGTTCAAGCTTGATCTTCTATGAAACCAAAGATTCTGGGTTCGATCCCTAGTGGAGTCGCCATTTTATAGATCTAGCATTTTAGCTCGATGCGTTCCCACCCAATGGCACGACTCGATTTTTAATTTATTTGGTGAAAATATATAATTTTTAGAAAAGACTTGGAGTTGCCACTTATTTTTGTTTTATTTTTAAGGGAAAACAAAAGACGGTCTATGGAAAATCAAAGTCGGGTCCAAGGGTCAGGTTACTTATTGGGAAGGTACGGAAAAAAGGTTGTAGCACCTCTCTAAGCCCCTAAAAAATGGGTCTCTACTAAATAAAGTGAAGCAGACATGACAATTAACTAGGAGATCAATGGATACCAAAATGATCATAGTTCAAAAACAAATCATGATAACGAAATAATAAACAAAGTGAGTGTGAGAGCATACCTTGGTAGCAGGTAACAAAGTGTTGTCATGAAACAAGGTTAGTGTTTTATAACAAGCGTAACAAAAAAAAAATAAAAAAAAATAAAAAAAAAAATTCTCACACAAAACCAAATCGAAATCAAACAATATCGATTGCACAATTTACTTGAATTATTTTTGAAAGAAATGTTATGAATGTTGGGCCCCCACCAAAGCCCAATTTATTTTAATTATAAATTAATTCTCATAAATTCCATTATTTTGGAATTACAAAAACTTATTCATTTTTTTTATATAAAATTTGAAAATGGAAGTTTTGAAAAATTAAATTTAAAATTTAGGATTATGAAAAATTATTGGAAGATAGCATTTTAAAAAATTAAGTTTAGAAATTTGGAATTAGGGAAAATTTGTTTGAGAATGGTATTTAAAAAAATTAAATTTGAAATTTTGGAAATTTTATTTGAAGATGGTATTTAACAAAAATAAATTTGGAATTTTGGAATTTTGGAAAATTTAATTGAGAAAACTTTTTGAGAATAGTATTTAAAAAAAAAATTAGGATTTTGGAATTTTGGAAAATTTATTTGAGAAAATTAAATTTGAAATTTTGGCACTTTGGAAATTATTTGAGAATAATATTTTTTTAAAAAATAAAATTGAATTTTTTGTTTTGTTTTTTTTTTTTTTTTTTGGGAATTTGGAAATTACTTGGAAATGGTTACTAAAAAAAATTAAATTGAAAATTTTGGAATCTTGGAAATTTTGGAAAACTATTTGAGAATAGTGTTTACGAAAAATGGAATTTTAAAGAGTTATTTTAGAAATAAAAAAAAAATTAATAAAATAGATAAATAAATAAATAAACTTTAACATTAAAAGAAAAAAAAGAAAAAAAAATGTGGCTACTGCATGGTGCGCTGGAGGGAGTGGTCAGATTGTCATCGTCGGTGAGGTTCACATCCAAAAAAAAACCTACCTTGAACCTAGGGTGGTCTCGGCGAGGGTGGCCAAAGGTGCACTACCCATGCTGTCCAGAAAAGGGAGCCGCCACAGCCACCGGTGGAGCGGTAGTCCCGACTAGAGTCGAAGGAGCAAGCCGTAGTAGCCAGAACGCGACTGAGCCAATCTACCATGTGTACTCTAACATCCTTAAGAGAGCAAGTATCATACTCACTCTCTGTCTCAATGTCAACCTCATATTCACTAAAATAATAGAGCTTGGGCTTAATATTTAGCCATTTCTTCATCGCAATGGAAGGTCAAAAGGCCTCAGAGTGCTTTCCTTGCCTAGTTCTTATCGAGTTTAGAGTGAAATCTTAGAAACACATAAGCTGTTAAATATGCATAGAAGCAGGCACAAATATCTATGTGCCACTGTTCTTCGAGTTTAATATTTTAAATAAGGAATTCTCAAGGCCCCTAAAAAGCAAGATGTGTTCTGGGTAAGCGCATTTGATGCCAATTACAAGGAAGAATCATACTAGGATCAAATAGAAAGGACAGAAAAGGTATGACCCTATGTCATAGACATCCACAATCTCAACTTACCAAAGAAATATTCAAATGGTCCTTGTCCCAAGTAGCATTTTTCTAATATGAAATACCACAACATCATACTATTGAAAATTAAAAAACTTTCAATAAAAATGGAATGTCATTTTCATTAATAACAAAAGAGGTAACAAACACCTTAAAATCAACTGATGTTACAACCATTCCTTTCATTATAGGTGGTTGGCAAACAAGATAGGTAATTAACTTAACAGTAAAAGAAATCATAATATTATACACACATAATACAGTTCAATTGTAAATCTGAGATTACAACAAAATAATAAACTTTCAATCAACCCAAAAGCTAAGTAAGTTTAAACATCAACAAATTCCAACTGGGCATTTTCAAATTTTCAGTTACTGGCTCCTCATGATACCTAAATTCCAAATTAAAGAGGCCCCAAATATAATAAGTTAATTCCCACCAGAAATCTAAGTGTGGGTTCAACACCTAATCTCATAGTACATTACCCAAATGCCAACTTGACTAGGACTAGTAACCATAAAGTAGAAACATTTTCCACTCAACAAATTTGAATTAAATTAACCGTGGGCTCCATAGCCAAACCCAAACATTGATTTATACCAACAAGCACAAACCAAAAACATCGTCTAGTGAACAAATTTGTAGCACCCTAAATGAGGATTTAGAAACTCAGAACCTTCATACAAAAGCCAAAAGGGTTATCACATTGCCAAAAAAAAAATAAACAAGATTACATTTAAGCACAATTGTTAGATTTAGTGGAAAAGGAAGGTTAGAGGAAGGATTGAATTTGGACTAAAAGGGGTAAAGCAGAATGACCTCATGGTTATCTCTTGTAGTTGTAATGATGCTAAACATGCACCAAGATGTCTATGCATGGCTATGCCGAGGTGAGGGGCTCGAGATGAAACTTTGGGTGCACTGTTCACAAACGACAGTAGGGGTATTCATTTGCTAATTGATTAACCCAACAACCAGATGCACTTGGCTCCTGACATCATTATAAACATCCTACAACCCACCTCATCTTGAAATTCACAACAATAACTGCATGGATGTATCATTAGGAGGTAGGGCTATGGGCCCAACATCTAGTTCTTCAGTAAGGGGAATACATCAGTAGGCCATAAAAGGGGTGACCAGGAGATCAATCCTTCCCAGGTAATGTTGTAGGCAACATAGCTCGACCAACAACATCAACGACGAACACAGAGGCAATAAACAGAGAAGAACAAGAATGGAAACAGAGCATAAATGATGGAAACAATGGGTATCAATGAAAGCCATATTTCACATTTCACTCCATGAACCTAATCGAACAAGGAGAACTCGGGGTGTATTAAAAATGAAAATGAGCATCAAATCAATATCCACACATGACACAGTGAAAATGAAACAAAGGCAACCTAAATCTAAACAATGACAAATATAAGCAGTGAATAAATCAACATCTATAAATGTGCAAACATGCCAGAACCTTATAAAGCTCACTGTGCACTCCTTGTTATCCTAAACTCAAAAAGGAAGTTGGTTGGTCAATTTTTTTATTTTATTTTTCTCCTTTTGCTCTATTGAAACTTCTTTCTTTTCTTCCTCTTCCTTATACTAAAAAATCAAACCTCTTTCTATTTTTCTCTCCACTTCTCATGCTCCGTTCCTCTTTTCCTATAGAACCTGTCAATCTTCTTGAAAAAATCCCCCAAGATCGTCCCTCTCCTTGCCAATTTCTCTTTCTTTTTTCTCAAGACTCCCCACACCTCTTTTTTTGAATACCCCTTCTCTTAAAAGAGCCCATTCCTTCTTGTTTTTATGAAATCCTCATTCTCTTTCTAGTGCAGAGAAACCTCATCTTCCAATCTCCAGTCCTCTTTCCCGATGGTCTTCTCCATTTTCCCACCAAAATCCTTAATTTTCCTAAACATCATTTTCATCACCTTTTTTTTTTTTTTTTTCCAAAAATACCATTTTTTTCATGCAGTCCACTGACACTTTTTTTTAAGTAAATAAAATAAAATAAACATTTAAAAAAAAAGAAATAATAATAAAATAAAATAAAATGAATATAATAAAAATAAAAATAAAAACAAAAAAATAAAATAAATAAATAATGATAATAATGATAATAATAATAACAATAATAGTAAATACTACTACTAATAATAATAATGATAAAATAATAAAAAATAAAAATAAAATATAATGGTAAGAATAATAATAATAATGATAAATAAATAAAATGACAATAATAATAATAAAAATATACAATGACTATATATATATATATATATATATATATATATATATATATATATATATAAATAGATATAAAAATGAACAAATAAATAAATAAATGACTAGATAAAAGTACACAACACGTATTTATAAAGAAAACATGCAAGCTACGTAAGCTATACGGGCCATCTAAGCCATGCAAGCCACGCAAGCCATACGAATGACTTAGGGGTGCTAGAGCAAGCCCCAAAAGGACTAGGCGTACCTAAATGGGCCAGTCATGCCTAAATGGGCAAAGTGTGCCTCAATAGGGCAAGTGCGCCTAAGTGAGCCTAAATTAAGCTCGAAAGACAAGCAAAAGATGACTGAGTCAAAAGAGAAGTATGGGAAGACACCTGGTGTCACATCTGTTAAGAGGATAAAATGGAAGGTCTACAATAGAGTCGTTCAAGTCATTCATAGCCCTGGGTTGTTCATAATATTTAAGCTCTAGGCTCACAACTTGGAGTCATTCATATCATCCACAACATGAGCATTTCATGGCTTGTAAAGCTGCAAGCTTAAGACCCTAAGTCTTGATATCATCCATAACCCTGAGTTGTTCATTGTATTTAGAGCCTTGAGCTCACAACCCAAAGTCATTCATGTCATCCATAGTCCTGCACTATTCATAACATCTAGAGACCTGGACTCACAACTCGGAGTCGTTCATGTCATCCACAACCCTGTGTTGTTAATAACATTTAAAACCTTGGGCTCACTACCCGAAGTCATTCATTTGATCCACAACCTTGAGATATTGATAGCATTTAGAGCCATGTGCTTAAGATCCGAACTTGTTCATGTCATCCACACCCTTGAGGTGTTCAAAGCATATAGAGCCCAGAGCATACGACCCTAAGTCGTTCATATCATCAACAACCCTGAGGTGTTCATTGCATTTAGAGACCTAAGCTCATGACATAGAGTCATTCATAGCCTTCAGCTATTCATAACATCCAGAGCGTTGGGCTCACAACCTAGAGTCGTTCATGTCATCCATAGCCCTAAGCTGTTCATAGCATATAGAGCCCTGAGCATACGACCCTGATTCATATCATTCATAACCCTAAGTTGTTCACAACATTTAGAGCCTTAAACTGACAACCCAAAGTCATTCATGTAATCAACCACCCTGAGTTGTTCAAAGCATATTGAGCCCCAACTAGATAATCCCGAGTCATTCATATCATCCACGGTCCTGAGCTATTTATAACATTGACAAACTTGACCTCATGGGGTCTCAAGTTGTACATATAACCCACAACCTTAAGCTTTTCATAGCATTTAGAGCCTTAAGTTTACAACTTGGAGTCGTTCATGTCATCCATCATCCACACCCCTGATTTGTCCATTACATTTAGAGCCCTGAGCTTACGAGACCTTGAGTCATTCATATCATCTAGAACCCTCAGCTATTCATAGCATCTACAACCCTGAGCTAATGACTCAAAGTTGTTCATGTCATCCACAACCCTGAGTTATTCATAACATCTAGAGCCCTGAGCTCACGACTTAGAGTCATTCATGTCATCCACTACCTTGAGTTTTTCATAACATCTAGAGTCCTCAGCTCATCACCCAGAGTTGTTCATGTCATCCACAACCTGAGTTGTTCATAGCATGTAGAGACGTGAGCATACAACCCTGAGTCATTGATATCATCCATAACCTTGAGTTGTTCTTTACATTTCGAGCCCTCGGCCCACAACCTGGAGTTGTTCATGTCATCCACTACCCTAAATTGATCATAGCATATAGAGCCCTGAGCATACGACCTCAAGCCATTCATATCACCAAAACCCTGAATTGTTCTTAGCATCTAGAGCAGGGAGTCCTGAGTTGTTCATAACATTTAAGGCCTTGAGCTCATGACTCAGAGTCATTCATGTCATCTACAGCATTGGGTTGTCCATAGCATATAAAGCCTTGAGCTCTTGACTCGAGGTCATTCATGTCATCCACAGTCATGAGCTATTCCGAGCATATAGAGTCGTGAGCATATGATCCTGAGTCGTTCATATCATTGACAACCTTGAATTGTTCATTGCATTTAGAGCTCTTAGCTCACAACCTGAAGTCGTTCATGTCATTCAACTTTAAGCTCTTCATAATGTGTAGAGACTTAAGCACATGACCTTGAGTCAATCATATTGTCCATAGCCTAAGCTATTCAAAGCATTTAGTACCCTGAGCTTGCAACTAGTAGTCGTCCTTATCATTCACAGTCCCGAGCTATTCATTTTATCTAAAGCCTTAAGCTTATGACCCTAAGTAGTTCATATCATCCACAACTTGAGCTGTTTGTAGCATTTAAAGCCATTAGCTCAAGACCTAGAGTTGTTCATGTCATCCACAACCCTGAGCTATTCATAGCATCTGGATCCCTAAGCTCACAATCCTGAGTCATTCATATCATCCATAGCTTGAGTTGTTCATAGCATTTAGAGCCCTTAGCTCATGACATTGAGTTATTCATGTCATCCACAACCCTGAGTTATTCATAGCATGTAAAGCCTTAAGCTAACAACCCAAGATCGTTCATATCATCTACACCTCTGAGTTGTCCAATCCATCTAATGCCCTCAGCTCACAAGACCTAGAGTCTTTCATATCATAAAAAACCCTCAATTGTTCATATCATCTAAGGTCATTAACTCAAGACCCAAAAGTGTTCCCGTCATCCAAAGCCCTGAGTTATTCATAGCATCTAGATCCTTAAGCTCATATATTGAGTCATTCATATCATCTATAGCTTGAGTTATTCATAGCATTAAGAGCCATGAGTTTATATCCCGATGTTGCTCACATTGTCCACAACCCTGAGTTGTTCATATCATCTAGAGCCATATGCTTACAGGACACTAAGTTGTTCATAACTTTCATAACCTCAGCTCTTTATACCATTTAGAGCCATGATCTCACAACCTAGATTCGTTCATGTTATCCACAACCTTGAGCTCTTCATAACCTCTAGAGCCTTGAACAAATGACCTTAAGTCAAGCATATTATCCATAACCTGAGTTGTTCATAGCATTTGGTGCATTGTGCTCACAACCAATAGTCACTATTGTCATCCACAACCTTGAGTTGTTCACTGTATCTAGAGCCCTAAGCTCACGACCCTGAGTTTTTCATATCATCCATAACCTGAGCTATTCATATCATTTAAAGTCTCGGCTCATGACCCAAAGTTGTTCATGTCATCCACAACCCTAAGTTGTTCATATCATTTAGATACCTAAGATCACGACCCTAAGTCATTCATATCATCCATAGTTTAAGTTGTTCATAGCATTAAGATCCACAAGCTCATGACTCGAAGTTGTTCACATGGTCCATAACCCTGAGCTGTTCATAGCATCTAGAGCCATTTGCTCATGGGACGTCGAGTTGTTCATATCATCCATAGGCTGAGCTCTTCATAGCATTTAAAGCCCTAATCTCACAACCTAGAGTTGTTCATGTCATCCATAGCCTTGAGTTTTTCATAATGTCGAGATCCTTTAGCATACAACCTTGAGTTGATCACATAATCTATAGCCTGAGTTGTTCATAGCATTTAGTGCCTCGAGATCATGACCAGTAGTTGTTCTTGTCATCCATAACCTTGAGTTGCTCATTGTATCTAGATCCTTGACCTCATGACCTCGAGTTGTTCATATCGTCCACAACTTCAGTTGTTCATAGCATTTAAAGCCCTCGACTCATGACTTGGAGTTGCTCATGTCATCCACAATCCTGAGTTGTTCATAGTATACAGAACCTTGAGCTCACTACCCAAAATCATTCATATGATCTACAACCCTGAGCTATCCATTGCATCTAAAGCTTGGAGCTCAAAAGACCCCAAGTCTTTCATATCATTTACAATCTTTAATTGTTCATAGCATCTAGAGGCATTAGTTTAAGACCTAGAGTTCATGTCATCCACAACCCTGAGCTATTTAGAGCATATAGATCCTTAAGATCAGGACCCTGAGTCGTTCATACCATCCACAACTTGAGTTTTTCATAGCATTAAGAGCCATGAGCTCACAACTCGAAGTAGTTCATGTGGTTCACAGCCCTGATATGTTCACAACATCTTCAACCCTCTACTCATGGGACGTCGAGTCATTCATATCATCCAAAGACTAAGCATTTCATAGCATTTAGAGCTTTGATCTCATGACCCGGATTCGTTCATGTCATCCACACCCTTGAGCTCTTCATAATGTCTAAAGCCTTAAACACACGATCTTAAGTCATTCATATTATCCATAACTTGAGTTGTTCATAACATTTAGTGCTTTGAGCTCATGATTAGAGGTCATTCTTATGATCCAAAACCCTCAATTGTTAATTGTAACTAGAGCCTTTAGCTCACGATCCTAAGTTTTTCATAGCATCCACAACCTGAGTTGTTCATTGCATTTAAAACCCTCAACTCGCGACCTAGAGTTATTCATATCATCTATAGCCTTAAGTTGTTCATAGCATATAAAGCCTTGAGCTCACGACCAAAAATTGTTCATATCATCCAAAGCCCTAAGTTGTCCAATACATCTAAAGCCTTCAGCTCACAAGACCTTGAGTCTTTCATATCATCCATAACCCTCAACTGTTCATAGCATCTAGAGTCATTAGCTTAAGACCTGGAGTTGTTCATGTCATCTATAGCTCTGAGTTGTTCATAGCATCTACATCCTTAAGATCATGACCTTGAATCGTTCATATCATTCAAAGCTTGACTTGTTCATAGCAATAAGAGCCATGAGCTCAAGACCTAAAATTGTTCACATAGTCCATAACCCTTTTTTATTCATATCATAGAGAGCCCTCTCCTCATGGGACGTGGAGTCGTTCATATCATTCATAGCCTAAGTTCTTCATTGAATTTAGAGCCCTAATCTCACAACCTAGAGTCATTCATGCCATCCATAGCCTTGAAATCTTCATAATGTCAAGAACCTTGAGCACACAACCTTGAGTCAATCATATTATCCATAGGTTGAGTTGTTCATAGCATTTAGTGCCCCAAGCTCACGACCAATAGTCATTCTTGTCATCCACAACCCTGAATTGTTCATTGTATCTAGATCCTTGAGCTCACAACCTCGAGTTGTTCATATCATCCACAACCTGAGTTGTTCATAGCATTTAAAGCCCTCAACTCATGACCCAAATTTGTTCATGTCATGCATAGTCGTTAGCTATTTATTTCATATAGAGCCTTGAGCTAACAAACAAAAATTGTTCATATAATCCACATCTCTAAGCCGTTTAATGCATCTAAAGCCCTGAGCTCACCATCTTTATCATATCATCCACAATGTTTCATTGTTCATAGCATCTTGATCCATTAGCTTCTGACTCGGAGTATTTCGTGTCATCCACAACCTTTAGCTATTCATAGCATCTACATCCCTAAGCTCACCATCCTGAGTCGTTCATATCATCAACAACTTGAGTTATACATAGCATTAAGAGCCACGAGCTCACGACCCAAAGTTTTTCACATTGACCACAATCCTAAGTTGTTCATAGCATCTAGAGCCTTGTGCTCATAGGACACCAAGTTGTTCATATTAGCCACCAGTTGAGCTCTTCATAGCATTTAGAGCCCTAATCTCATGACCTGAAGTCATTCATGTCATCCACAGCTTTGGGCTCTTCATAACGTCTAGAGCCTTCAATACACAACCTTGAGTCGATCATATTGTCCATAGCCTGAGTTGTTCATAGCATTTAATGCCCTGAGCTCACAAGCAATAGTCATTCTTGTCATCCATAGCCCTGAGCTGTTCATTATATCTAGAACCCTAACCTCATGACCTCGACTTGTTCATATTATCCACAACTTTAGTTGTTCATAGCATTTAGAGCCCTCAACTCATGACTTGGAGTCGTTCACGTTATCCATAATCTTAAGTTGTTCATAGTATATAGAGCCTTGAGCTCACAACCCAAAATTGTTCATATCATCCACAACCCTGAGCTATCCATTGCATCTAAAGCCTACAGCTTAGATGACCTTAAGTCTTTCATATCATCCACAACCCTCAATTATTCATAGCATCTAGAGCCATTAGCTCAAGACTTGGAGTTGTTCATGTCATCCACAGCCCTAAGATGTTCATGACATCTAGATCCCTAAGCTCATATCCTCAAGTCGTTCATATCATCCACAACTTGAATTGTTCATAACATTTAGAGCCACGAGCTCATGACCCGAATTTTTTCATGTGGTCCACAACTCTAAGCTATTCATAGCATCTAGAGCCCTTTGCTAATGGGATGTCGAGTCATTCATATCATCCATAACTTGAGCTCTTCATAGCATTTAGATCTCTTATTTCATGATCCGAAGTCATTTATGCCATCCATAGCCTTGAGGTTGTCATTACGCCGAGAGCCTTGAGCACTTGACCTAAAGTCCATCATATTATCCATAGTTTGAGTTGTTCATAACATTTAATCCTTTGAGCTCACAACCAGTATTGTTCTTATCATCCACAACCCTAAGCTATTCATTGTATCTAGAGCTCTGATCTCACAACCCCGATTTGTTCATGTCATCCACAACCTAAGCTATTCATAGCATTTACAACTCTTAACTCATGACCTAGAGTCGCTAATGTCATCCATAACCCTGCTCTGTTCATAGCATATAAAGCCTTGAGCTAATGACCTAAAGTCATTTAGATAATCCACAACCCTGTGTTGTCCAATGTATCTAAAGCCCTAAGCTCACAACACCACAAGTCCTTCATATCATCCACAACCATTAGCTGTTCATAGCATTTAAAGCCATGAGCTTAGGACCTGGAGTTGTTCATGACATCTACAACCTTAAGCTGTTTATATAATCTAGCTCCCTAAACTCATGACCCTAAGTCATTCATGTCATCCATAACTTGAGTTGTTCATAGCATTAAGAGCCATGAGCTTACAACTTAACATTGTTCACGTGGTCTAGAACCCTGAGTTGTTCATAGCATGAAGAGCATTGTGCTCACAGGACGTCGAGTCATTCAATCATCCATAGCTTGGGCTCTTCATACCATTTAAAGTCCTGATCTCATAACCCAAAGTCCTTCATGTCATCCACAATCTCAAGCTCTTTATAATGTCTAAAACCTTCAACACATGACCTTGAGTCAATCATGTTACCCATAACTTAAGTTATTCATAGCATTTAGTGCCCTGAGCTCATGACCAAGAGTTGTTCTTATCATCCACACCCATGAGCTATTCATTGTATTAGAACCCTGAGCTCACTACCCCGAGTTGTTGATCTCATCCACAACCTAATTTGTTCATAGCATTTAAAGCTCTCAACTCATGACCTAGAGGCATTCATGTAATCCACAACCCTAAGCTTTTCATAGCATACACAATCATGAGCTCACAACCCAAAATCGATCATATCATCCATAATCCTAAGTTGTACAATGCATCTAAAGCCTTGAGCTCAAAAGACCCTAAGTCTTTAATATCACCCACAACCCTTAATTGTTCGTAGCATCAAGAGCTTTTAGCTCAAGACCTAAAGTTTTTCATGTGATCTGCAGCCCTGAGCTGTTCATAGAATTTAAACCCTTAAGCTCACAACCCTGAGCCATTCATGTCATTCATAGCTTGAGTTGTTCATAGCATTAAGTGAAACGAGCTCACAACTCGAAGTTGTTCATGTAGTCCACAACCTTGAGTTATTCATAGCATTTAGAGCCCTATGGTCAAAAGACGCTGAGTCATTCATGTCATCCACAACCTAAGCTCTTCATAGCATTTAGAGCCCTTATCTCATGACCCGGTGTTGTTCACGTCATCCACAACCCTGAGCACTTCATAACGTCTAGAGCCTTCAACACATGACCTTGAGTCAATCATATTATCCATAGTCATCGATCATATTATCTATAACATCTACTATTCATAGCATTTAATGTCTTAAACTCACGATCAGTAGTTGTTTTTGTCATCCACATGCCTGAGCTAATCATTCTATCTAGAGCCTTGAGCTCACGGTCCTGAGTTGTTCATATCATCCATAACCTGAGTTGTCAATAGCATTTAGAGCCCTCAGCTCATGACCTGGAATTTTTTAGGTCATCCATTGCCCGAAGCTGCCCAATGCATTGAAAGCCCTAAGCTCACATGACCTCGAGTCTTTCATATCATCCACAATTCTCAGTTTTTCATAACATCTAAAGCCATTAGCTTAGGACCCAGAATTGTTCATGTCATTGCAACCTTGAGCTATTCATAAGATCTGGATCCCTAAGCTTACAACCTTGAGTCACTCATATCATCCATAGTTTGAGTTATTCATAGCATTAAGAGCCACGAGCTCACGACCTGGAGTTGTTCACGTGGTCCACAACCTTAAACTGTCCATAACATCTAGAGCCATGTGCTCATGAGACACCGAGTTGTTCATATCATCCATAATTTGAGCTCTTCATAGCATTTAGAGCCCTGATCTCACGACCCAAAGTCATTCATGTTATTCACAACATTGAGCTCTTCATAATGTCTAGAGCCTTCAATGCATGACCTTGAGTCAATTATAATATTCATAACCTAAGTTGTTCATAGCATTTAGTGCCCTAAGCTCACGACCAATAGCCGTTCTTCTCATCCACAACCATGAGTAGTTTATTATATTGAGAGTCCTAAACTCATGACCTTGAGTTTTTCATATTGTCCACAACTTGAGTAGTTCATAACATTTAGAGCCCTCAACTCATGATCAGGAGTCATTCATGTAATCCATAACCTTAATCTATTCATAAGATACAAAGCCTTGAGCTCACAACCCAAAATCATTCATATCATCCACAACCTTGAGCTATCCAATGCATCTAAAGCCCTGAGCTCAGAAGACCCCGAGTCCTTCGTATCATCCACAACCCTCGGTTGTTCATATCATCCATAGCCTAAGCTCTTCATAGGATTTAGAGCCTTAATCTCATGACCTAGATTCGTTCATGTCATCGATAGCCCTAAGCTCTTCATAACGTCTAAAGTCTTTATCACATAACCTTGAGTCGATCATATTATCCATAGCCTGAGATATCCATAGCATTTAGTGCCTTGAGTTCATAACCAATAGTCATTTTTATTATCCACATGCGTGAGCTGCTCATTGTATCAAGAGCCCTGAGCTCATGACCTTAAGTTGTTCATATCATCCACAACCTGAGTTGTTCATAGCATTTAGAGCCCTTAGCTCATGACCCGGAGTTGGTCATGTAATCCACAACCCTAATCTATTTGTAGTATACAAAGCCTTGAGCTCATGACCCAAAATCGTTCATATCATCCACAACCCTGAGTTGTCAAATGCATTTAAATCCTTAATCTCAGAAGAACCCGAGTCTTTCATATCATCCACAACCTTGAATTGTTCATAGCATTTAGAACCCTCAACTCATGATCCAGAGTTGTTCATGTAATCCACAACCCTGAGTTATTCATAACATATAAAGCCTTGAGCTCATGACCCAAATCATTTATATCATCCACAACCCTGAGCTATCCAATGCATTTAAAGCTCGGAGCTCAGAAGACCCCGAGTCTTTCATATCATCCACAACCTTCAGTTGTTCATAGCATTTAGAGCCTTTAGCTCAAGAATTGGATCTATTCATGTCATCTACAGTCCTGAGCTATTTATAGCATCTAGATCCCTAAGCTCACAACCTTTAGTCATTTATATTATCCATAGCTTGAGTTGTTCATAGCATTAAGAGCCATGAGCTCACGACTCGAAGTTGTTCATGTGATCCACCACCCTAAGCAGTTCTTAGCATCTAGCCCTATGTTCGCGAGATGTTGAGGCATTCATATCTTCCATAGCTTGAGCTCTTCATAACATTTAAAGCCCTTGTCTCATGACCCCGTGTCATTCATGTCATCCACAACCCTAAGCTCTTCATGACATCTAGAGCCTTCAACACATGACTTTCAGTAGATCATATCCATAGTCTGTGCTATACACATCATTTTATGCACTGGGCTGACAACCAATAATTCTTCTTATCATCCACATGCCTGAGCTATTCATTCTATCTAGATCCTTAAGCTCACGACCCCGAGTTGTTCATATCATCCATAACATGAGTTTTTCATAGCATGTAGAGCCCTTAGCTCATGACTCAGAGTTGTTCATGTCATCCACAACCCGGAGTTGTCCAATGCATCTAAAGCCCTGACCTTATAAGACCCCGAGTCTTTCATATCATCCACAATCCTCAACTATTCATAATATCTAGAGTCATTAGCTTAAGACCCAGAGTTGTTCATGTAATCTACAATCCTGATCAATTCATAAGATTTTGATCCCTAATCTCACAAGCCCGAGTAATTCATATTGTCCACAACTCAAGTTGTTCATAGCATTAACAACCACAAGCTCACGACCTAGAGTTGTTCACGTGGTCCACAACCCAAAGTTATTCATAGCATCTAGAGCCCTATGCTCATAGGACCTCGAGTCATTCATATCATCCATAGCCTAAGCTCTTCATAGCATTTAAAGCCCTGATCTCATGACCCAGAGTTGTTCATGTCATCCACAACCCTAAGCTCTTCATAATGTTTAGAGTCTTCAGCACATAACCTTGAGTTGATCATATTATCCATAGCCTAAGTTATTCATAGCATTTAGTACCCTAAGTTCATGACCAATAGTCATTCTTGTCATCCATATGTCTAAGTTGTTCATTATCTAGAGCCCTGAGCTCATGACCCTGAGTTGTTCGTATCATCCACAACCTAAGTTGTTCATAACATTTAGAGCCCTCATCTCATTACCTAGAGTTGTTCATGTCATCCATAGCCCTGAGCTATTCATAGCATACAAAGCCTTGAGCTCACGACCCAAAATCGTTCATATCATCCACAACCCTGAGCTGTCCAATGCATCTAAATCCCTAAGCTCAGAAGACCCCGGGTCTTTCATATCATCTATAACCCTCAATTGTTCATATCATTTAGAGCCTTTAGCTTAAGACCCGGAGTTGTTCATGTCATCCACAACCTTGAGCTGTTCATAACATCAAAATCCCTAAGCTAACAACCCTAAGTCGTTTATATCATCCAAAGCTTGAGTTGTTCATAGCATTAAGAGCCATGAGTTCATGACCTTAAGTTGTTCATGTGGTCCAAAATCCCTGATCTATTCCTAACATCTAGACCTATGCTGATAAGACACCAAGGCGTTTATACCATCCACATTCTGAGCTCTTCATAGAATTTAAAGCCCTTATTTCACAACCCAATGTCATTCATGTCATCCACAACCTTAAGCTCTTCATAACATCTAGAGCCTTCAGCACATGACCTTCAGTCGACCATATTATCCATAGCTTATGCTATTCATAACCTTTTATGTCTTGAGCTCATGACTAGCAGTCCTTCTTGTCATCACATGCCAAAGCTGTTCATTCTATCTAGAGCCTGGAGCTCACTGATTACTACTCAAAAAGTGCTATTTTATAGCTTGTAATTAACTCTTTTAAACACTTTTGAGTAGTAGTTATTACCTTTTAACTCAATTGGCATGTTAAGGACCCTGTCAATCGTTTCTAATCAAATTGTGTTAAGTTTTGGTGTTTTTGATAGCTTTTTTATCACCAAAGCAATCTAAGATGAGGGAGAGCTTTATATAATCCATGGCAAAGAAAATGGAAGCTCATTTACATGACGAATTCAAGCTTTAGAGCTTCGTAGTTCTTTGCCAAAGCCAATCAAGAATGCAAGGAGGAAAAACAAAGAGAGGAATCTAACAAGAAATTCAAGAGGATAGCAACTGTTGGACACATTTTGAGTACTTCCTAGAGTCCATTTCATGCATACTATATCTTTTTTCGAAGCTTGGGAAGTCAGGAGTCCAACGCTTTAAACAGTGTGCAAATTGGAGTTGAAATAAAGAAGTTATGGCCATTTGAAGAAAACCGCATCAAGTTGTACGGAAATTTCACAGCCCAAAGCCCATTTCGCAGTTGCAAAATGAGCTGCGAAACCCACCTTTGGCACACGAGTGCCATTTCGCAGCCCATGCCTCCATCTTCGTAGCTGCGAATCACGTTACGAAATCACCTCCAAGTTGCGAATGAAGTTGTGAATCATCTCCAAGTTGCGGAATCATCTCCAAGTTGTGAAATCACCTCCAAGTTGCAAAACCAAAGTTCAAACTTGCAAAATGGAAATTCAGCATGTGAATCAACGTGAGTAATCCACCTGTGCAATCTCAGATATTTGCTACCGACTAAGTTAGATTTTTTCTCAAGATATTTTGTGTAAATTTCTATTTTTTCCTTGTAATCAGTCAAAGATATTATTGGGATATTTCATAGAAAATATCTTCTCTATATATATCTTTGAACCAATGTAAATAAATAAATCTTGTAAGATATGTAATCCGATGAGAGGAGGATCATAGTAAGAAATATATTTTACAGAGCACTTGCTCTGTTTTTCCTTCTTATTTTTGTTTTCTCGTTATTTTTATTTCTAGAAAATCAAACTCTAAGGATGTTTCCTCAGAGGATGAGTGGCTAGGCTCTTTGTCTCTTGGAGTGAAGAAAGTCGGGTAAGTTTCCGAATGCAAAATTGGAAGTTTTGTTGTTTCAATTATTAATGAAGAGAAAGTGTAACCCGTTAATGGTTTCTATGTTTTTAGTTAACTTAAAATGCCTTTAAATCACTTGGGCCAACACTTGGTAAGGCAAGTGATCTCCATCCATTGAGATGCACTAGTTTATCTCTTGCGAGCCTTTGGGGGGTGGTTTGAAGGTAGGATTTTCTAGAATAGCCAACACTTGGTAAGCTTTTGGACTCCAAGAAGACATCCATTAGTTATCTCTTGCAAGCTTTTGAAGGGAAATCCAAGGTTAAGTATCACCTTGGATGGCAAATGCTAGGTGAGAGGCACAAGCCATTGCAAGATGCATCAGTGAGAGGGATTTAGTGTTTGAACCCATTAAGGGGAAGCATCTGTACCACACCGGTTCAGGAAATAACTATATGTTAAATCCCCAATGCGAGGAAAAGAAACAAGTGACCGGAACTCCCTTTTTGTATAAGGAACCTGAACCTAGTGATCTGAAACTCCAAGAAACACTTTTCTTTGTAATAAAAATCAGTTACTATTTTTGTTAGCTTAAAACCAAGCATTTTTCAACCAAGGTTTATGTTTTCTTTTAAAGCTAACCTTGAAATGAAAAAACACCAATTCATCTTTGAATTGATATCAATTGTGAAGTGAAAACCCATCCCAGTGAACGATCCTAGAGCCACTATGCTATGCTAGCTGAGGCTATCCTAGTACATGGTGTAATAGGTTATAAATTTTGTTGATTACTCCCATCTAAGGACCAAAATCAAGGGACACCAGCTGGACACGAATCAAATGGCACCGTTGTTGGGGGCCTTTGAGAGGACATGAACCAGCTGATACACCAATTGGGAACGAATCACTCACCCCCAAGTTGTTCATATCATCTATAACCTAAGCTATTCATAGCATTTAGAGCCCTTAGCTCATGACTTGGAGTTGTTCATGTCATCCACAACTCGGAGTTGTCCAATGCATTTAAAGCCTTAACCTCACAAAACTCCAAGTCCTTCATATCATCCACAACCCATTGTTCATAACATCTAAATCCATTAGCTTAAGACCCGGAGTTGTTCATGTCATCTACAACCCTGAGTTATTCTAAAGATATGGATCCTTAAGCTTACAACCCTGAGTCATTCATATCATCCACAACTCAAGTTCTTCATAGCAATGAGAGCCCCAAGCTCACGACCTGGAGTTGTTCATGTGGTCCACAACCTTGGGTTGTTCATAGCATCGAGCCTTATATCCACAGGACCTTGAGTTGTTCATATCATCCACAGCCTTGACTTCTTCATAACGTCTAAAGTCTTTAGCACATAACCTTAAGTTAATCATATTATCCATAACCTGAGCTACTCATAGCATTTAGTGCCCTGAGTTCATGACCAATAGTCATTCTTATGATCTACATGTCTGAGTTCTTCATTATATCTAGATCCCTGAGCTCACAACCCTGAGTTGTCCATATCATCCACAACCTGAGTTGTTCATAGCATTTAGAGCCCTCAACTCATGACTCGGAGTTCTTCATGTAATTCATAGCCCTGAGCTATTGATAGCATACAGAGCCTTGATCTCATGACCTAAAATTGTTCATATCATCCACAACCCTAAGTTGTCCAATGCATTTAATGCCTGAAGCTCAGAAGACCCCGAGCCTTTCATGTCATCCACAATCCTCAATTGTTCATAGCATTTAGAGCCTTTAGCTCAAGACCCAGAGTTTTTCATGTCATGCACAACCTTGAGTTGTTCATGGCATTTAGATCCCTAAGTGATTTCGTGCCCAGTTGGTGTATGACATGTTGATTGATGCTCAATCAATTGGTGTACCTTGATTTTGGTCCTCAGACGGGAGTAATCAACAAAATTTATAACCTATATCACCATGTACTAGGATAGCCTCAGCTAGCATAGCATAGTGGCTCTAGGATCGTTCACTGGGAAGGGTTTTCAACTTACTATTGAATTGATGCTTTTTCATTTCAAGGTTAACTTTAAAAGAAAACATAAACTTTGGTATAAAAAGGATTGGTTTTAAGCTAACCAAAAATAAAGTAACGGAAATTACTTATAAAGAAAAGTGTTTCTTAGAGTTTTTGGATCGCTGGGGTCAGGCTCCTAATACAAAAATAGAGTTTCGATCACTTGAATCTTTTCCTCGCATGGGAGATTTAACATATAGTTATTTCTCTAATCGGTGTGGTATAGATGCTTCCCTTTTATGGGTTCAAACACTAAATCCCTCTCACTGATTCATCTTGCAATGGCTCGTGCCTCTCACCTAGCATTTTGCCATTCAAGGTGATCCTTAACCTGGGATTCCCTTCAAAAGCTCACAAGAAATAACTAATGGATGTCTTCTTAGAGTCTAAAAGCTTACCAAGTGTTGGCTATTCTAGAAAATCCTACCTTTGAACCACCTCCCAAAGGCTTGCAAGAGGTAAACTAGTGTATCTCAATGGGTGGAGATCACTTGCCTTACCAAGTGTTGGCCCAGGTGATTTAAAGGCGTTTTAAGTTAACTAAAAACATAGAAACCATTAACGGGTCACACTTTCTCTTCATTAAAAGCCGAAACAACAAAACTTCCAATTCTTGCATTCAGCACCTTACCCAGCTTCCTTAAATCTAAGAGAAAAAAAGCCTAGCCACTCATTCTCTGAGGAAACATCCTCAGAGCTTGTTTGGCTAGTAAGAAAAATACAATCAAAATGAGTAGGTAAGGCAGAGCAAAGCTCTGTGTATTACTTCCTTCAAAACTATACAAAAAGTTGGTCTCCGAGAACAAGCTCCTGAGATATATCTGTGTAAAGAAAATTACAAACTATATATAAGAGGTTATTCACCCTTTCTTCTTACTTACTAACTAAGGAATCCTATGATTGGTGTATTACAAGGAAAAAATGGGGATTTAAACAACAAATATCTGAAGAAAAAATCTAAAAGAGTCGGTCGCAAATATCTGGAAGCACTCAGGTGGATTTCATAGCATGTAACATGGGCTGCGAAATTTCGCAAGCTGAAAGTCTCCATTTCGCACAAAAAGGCTGATTTCGCAGCTTGCACATTGTGATTTTGCAGCTGCGAAATTAGCTTTTAGCTTGGTGCGATTGGCTTCCAATGGCTATAACTTCTTCATTTCAACTTTGATTTGTGCACCGTTTAAAGCGTTGGACTCCTGACATCCCGAGCTTCAAAACGACATATAGTATGCATGAAATGAACTCCAGGAAGTGCTCTAAATGTGTCCAACAGTTGCTGTCCTCTTGAATTCTTCATGTTAAATTTCTCTCTTTGTTTCTTATCCTTTTATTCATGATTTGCTTTTGGAAAAGGACTATAAAGCTCCAAAGATTGGGTTCTTCATGTAAATGAGCTTCCATTTGCTTTCCATGGATTCTAAATAACTCTCCTCAATCTTGGATTGCTTTGGTGATCAAAAAGCTATCAAAAACACCAAAACTTAACATAATTTGATTAGAAACGATTGCAAGGGTCCTTGACATGCCAATTGAGTTAAAAGGTAATAACTACTACTCAAAAGTGTTTAAAAGAGTTAATTATAAGCTACAAAATAGCACTTTTTCAGTAGTAATCACTAAGCTCACATCTTTGAGTCATTTATATCATCCACGACTTGAGTTGTTCATAGTATTAAGAGCCACAAGCTCATGACCTGAAGTTGTTCATGTGGTCCATTACCCTGAGTTGTTCTTAGCATCTAGACCTATGCTCACAAGACACCAAGGAATTTATATCATCCACAACCTAAGCTCTTTATAACATTTAGAGTCCTTATCTCATGACCCCGTGTCGTTCTTGTTGTCCACAACCCTAAGCTCTTCATAACATCTAGTGTCTTCAGCAAATGACCTTCAGTCGATCATATTATTCATAGACTTTTGTGTCATGAGGTCATGACTAATAGTCCTTCTTGTCATCACATTCCTAATCTATTCTTTTATCTAAAGCCTTGAGATCACAACCCCGAGTTGTTCATATCATCCATAACCTAAGCTCTTCATAACATTTAGAGCCCTTAGCTCATGACTCATAGTTGTTCATGCCATCCACAACTTGGAGCTATCCAATGCATCTAAAGCACTGAATTCACAAGACCCCAAGGTTTTTCATATCATCCACAACCCTCAATTGTTCTTAACATCCAGAGCCATTAGCTTAGGACCCAAAGTTGTTCATGTCATCTACAACCCTGAGTTGGTCATAAGATCTTGATCCATATGCTCACAACTGATTCATGCCTAATTGGTGTCTCAGCTGATTTGTGTCCAGCTGGTGCTCCTTGATGGCGAGAGTAATCAACAATATTTATAACCTATAACACCATAAACTAGGGTAGCAAATACAAAGCTACTATAGCATAGTGGCTCTAGGATCGTTCCACTGGGAAGGGTACTCAAGTTGAAAATGATACCAATTCAAAGTGAATTGGTGTTGTTTCATTTCAAGATTAGCTTAAGAAATAAAACACAAACTTTGGTTGAAAAAGGTTTGGACTTAGATTAACAACACGACAAGTGATGAAAATAACTTAAGAAGAAAAGCATTCCTTGGAGATTCAGGTTTACAGGGGAGGTTCCTCATGCAATAGCATAGCTCCGGTCAGTTGGTTCACTTCCTCACATTAGAGAATTAACTTAAAGTCAATTCTCTAACAGGTGCTGCACAAATGCATCCCTCAATTGGATTTCAGCTCTAATTCTCTCACTGATGCAACTTGCAATGGTTTGAGCCTCTCACTTAGCCTTTACCATTCAAGGTGATCTTTAACCTTGGATTACTCGTCAAAAGCTCGCAAGAGATAACTAATGGATGTCTCCTTAGAGTCCAAAAGCTTACCAAGTGTTGGCTATTCTAGAAAATCCTACCTTCAAGTCACCTACCAGAGGCTCGCAAGGGGTAAACTAGTGCATCTCCATGGTTAGAGATCACTTGCCTTACCAAGTGTTGGCCCAGGTGACTCCAAGGTGTTTTAAGTTAACTAAAAACATTAGAAACCATTCACGGGACACACTCTCTATTCATTCATAGATGAAACCACAAAGCTTCTGATTCTTGCACTTGGAACCTTTCCCGGCAACCTTAACTCCAAGGAACTAAAAGGTTTAGTTACTCATTCTCTGGGGAAAGTTCCTCAGAGAGTGCATAACTTAGTAAAATAAGTAAAAACACAATCAAAGAGAGAAGGTAAGGTAGAAAAGAGCTCAGGCTCTGTGTATTTCTTCCTTTGAAACTTACAAAAGGTTCATCACTCTAACACCCTCAGAACAGGCTCCTCGGGCTCCCTTTATACCACAATTACAACTGCAGCTATTACATAGATATTTTTGCCAAATTCCTAACTTAAAAACTAAGGAAACCGATCATTGGTGACTTACAAGGAGAATTTGGGCATTTAGGCAACAAAAATCTAATGAAAAATATCTCCAAGTGTCAGTTATAAATATCGGGAAGCACTAAGGACCACTTCGCAGGTGAAAAGTGAGGTCTGCGAAATTTTGCAGGTGCACAAGAAGAGCTGCGAAATTTCTTCATAGCAACCAGCTGATTCAACACCTTTGCAAAGTGGACTTCCATCTTGTGGTGTTTGACTTCCATCGCGGCGTGAAGCTTCAGGGGAAATCCATAGCACTGTGCAAAAGTGTTGTGAAATATCTCGCAACAAAAGGCTGATTCTGCAGCACTTTTCTGAATCCTTCCTTCAGCTTGGAGCAGTTGTCTTCCAAAGGCTGTAACTTCCTCATTTCAGCTCCAAATTGCACACGGTTTGAAGCATTGGATTGTTGACTTCCTAAGATTTCAAATGACATATTGTATGCATAATTTGGACTTCAGAAAGTGCTCCAAAAGTGGCTGAAGTGACTGTCATCAAGAATGCTTCATGGCTGGCTTCTCTTTGCTTCCCCTTGCATTTCAGACTTTGCTTATGGAAAAAGTGCTCCAAAGCTTTGATTCTTCATTCCTCTAAGCTTCCCATTGCTTTCCAAGGATTCCATATAACTCTCCTCAATCTCATAATGCTTTGGTGATCAATTTACTAACAAAGACACCAAAACTTACACAATTTGATTAGAATTGATTGAAAGGGGCCTTAACATGCTAATTGGGTTAAAAGACACTAACTACTACTCAAAAGTGTTTAAAAGGATTAATTATAAGCTATCAAATAGCACTTTTTGAGTAGTAATCAACAACCCCAATTCATTCATATCATCCATAGCTTGAGTTTTTCATAGCATTAAAAGCCACAAGCTCACGACCCGGAGTTGTTCATGTGGTCCACAACCTTGAGCTATTCATAGCATCTAGAGCCTTATGCTCATGAGACCCTGAGTCGTTCATATCATCCACAACCTAAGCTTTTCATTGCATTTAAAGCCTTGATCTCACGACCCAGAGTCGTTTCGGTCATCCATAACCCTTAGCTCTTCATAATGTCTAGAGTCTTCAGCACATAACCTTGAGTCGATCATATTATCTATAGCCTGAGATATTCATACCATTTAATGCCCTTAGTTCACGATTAGTAGTCATTCTTGTCATCCACATGCCTGGGTTGTTCGTTGTATCTAGAGCCCTAAGCTCACAACCTTAAGTTGTTCATATAATCCATAACTTGAGTTGGTTATAGCATTAAGAGCCACATCCTCATGACCCGGAGTTGTTCATATCGGCCACAACCTTGAGCTGTTTATAACATCTAGAGCCCTATGCTCACAGGACCCAAAGTCATCCATATCATCCATAGCCTAAGCTCTTCATAGGATTTAAAGCCCTGATCTCATGACCTGGAGTCGTTCATGTGATCCACAACCCTGAGCTCTTCATAATGTCTAGAGTCTTCAACACATAACCTTGAGTCAATCATATTATCCATATCCTGAGCTATTGATAGCATTTAGTGCCCTGAGTTCACGACCAATAGTCATTGATTACTACTCAAAAAGTGCTCTTTTATAGCTTGCTATAAACTCTTTTAAACCCTTTTGAGTAGTATTTATTACCTTTTAACGCAATTGGCATATTAAGGACCCTTGCAAGTGTTACTAATCAATTTTGGCAAGTTTTGGTGCTTCTGGTAGCTTTTTTATCATTAAAACAAGCCAAGAATGAGGGAGAACTTAGTATATTCCATGACAAAGCAAGATTGAAACTAAATTACATGAAGAATCCAAGTTTTGGAGAGCTTCGAAGCCTTTGCCAAATCAATCAAGTATGCAAGGAAGAAAATCAAAGAAGGAATATAACATTTAAGAATGTCGCAACCCTTTTCGAAATATTCGCAAGCTTGCGAATTGCCTAAGAAGGAATTTCACAAGCCTTGCGAAACTGAGGATGAATTTCACAACCCCTTGCAAAATTTTCGCAACCTTGCGAAATCTTCATGTAATCTTCAGATATTTTTGCACCGACTCCGTTAGATTTTTATCTCAAGATATTTTGTGCAATTACCTATTCTCTCCTTGTAATCAGCTAAAGATCTTTTTAGATATTTAGAATATCTAGTTGAGGGGTTAAAAATATCTCTCTATATATGTCTTAAGATATCTCCTTTTTATAATATCTCAGAATCTCGAAAGAAATTCTTGGGGATCACTTGTACATTTTTAGTAAGAAATATACAGAGCTTTGCTCTGCCTTACCTACTCATTTTGATTTTATTTTCTTTCTAGCCAAACAACCTCTGAGGATGTTTTCTCAGAGGATGAGTGGCTAAGCTTTTTGTTTCTTGCACTGAAGGAAGCTAGGTAAGGGATCTGGATACAAAAGTGGGAGTTTTCCTTGTTTCAGTTTTAAATGAAGAGAAGTTGTGATCCGTTAATGGTTTTTATATTTTTAGTTCACTTAAAATCCCTTAAAATCACCTAGACCAACACTTGGTAAGCTTTTCGAACTCAATCCATAAAGATCCATTAGTTATCTATTGTGAGCCTCTGGGAGGTGGTTTAAAGGTAGGATTACCTAGAATAGCCAACACTTGGTAAGCTTTTCAGACTCCCCAGAGACATCCATTAGTTATCTCTTGTGAGCTTTTGAAGGGTAATCCAAGGTTAAAGATCACCTTGAATGCCCAATACTAGGTGAGAGGTATGAACCATTGCAAGATGCATCAGTGAGAGGATTTTAGTGTTTGAAACCATTAATGGGAAGCAATGTAACACTCCAGTTAGGGAAATAACTATAAGTTAAATCCCCAATGCGAGGAAAAGATCCGGAATCTCCCCTTTTGTATAAGGAACCTGAACCTAATGACCTGAAACTCTAAGAAACATTTTCTTTGTAATTAATCTCAATTACTATTTTTGGTTAGCTTAAAACCAAATCTTTTCAACCATCTTTATGTCTTCTTTTAAAGCTAACTCAGAAAAGAAAAATCACCAATCCAGTTCTTTAAACTAATATCATGTGTGAAATGAAAACCCATTACTGTGGATGATCCTAGAACCACTATGCTATGCTAGCTATGCTACCCTAGTATATGGTGAATTAGGTTTATAAATTTTGTTGATAACTCCCGTCTGAGGACTGAATCAAAGGTACACCAATTGGGGATGAATCAGTCATTCTTGTCATCCACATGCCTAAGTTGTACATGATATCTAGAGCCTTAAGCTCACAGCTCTAAGTTGTTCATATCATCCATAACCTAAGTTGTTCATAGCATTTAAAGCCCTCAACTCATGACTCGGAGTTGTTCATGTAATCTACAACCCTGAGTTGTTGATTGCATATAGAGCCTTGAGCTCATAACCTAAAATCGTTCATATCATCCATAACCCTGAGCTATCCAATACATCTAAAGCCCTGAGCTCAGAAGACCCCGAGTCTTTCATATCATCCACAACCCTCAGTTGTTCATAGCATTTAAAGTCTTTAGCTCAAGACCCAAAGTTGTTCACGTCATCCATAACTTTAAGCTCTTCATAGCATCTAGATCCCTAAGCTCACGACCCTAAGTCATTCATATCATCTACAACTTGAGATGTTCATAGCATTAAGAGCCACGAGCTCATGAACTGTTCATAGTATCTAGAACCCTGTGCTTAGGAGATGCCGAGTTGTTCATATCATTCACAGCCTATGCTCTTCATAGCATTTAAAGCTCTTATCTCACAACCCGATTTCGTTCATGTCATCCATAAGTCTATGCTCTTCATAATGTCTAATGCCTTTAGCACATGACCTTGAGTCGATCATATTATCCATAGCTTTTGCTATTCATAGAATTTAGTGCCCTAAGCTTATGACCAGTAGTTGTTCTTGTCATCCACATGCCTGAGTTGTTCATTCTATTTAGTATTTTGACAGCTTTTTGGATCATTAAGACAAGCCATGTAAAGGAGAGAAGCAAAGAGGAAAAGCAAAGAGGAAAACAGAGTGAAGAGAACAGAGGACAGCAGCTGCAGTCTTCCTTCACACTTTTGGAGCAATTTCCGAAGTCCAATTTCTACATGCTATATACCATTTCAAAGCTTAGGAAGTTAACAATCCAATGCTTCAAACCGTGTATGAATTGGAGCTGAAATGAGGAAGATATGGCCTTCGAAAGACAACTGCTCCAAGCTTGTGCGAAATTCGCACAACACCTTCAGCTTGTGCGAGCTTGTGCGAAATTCACACAGCAGCCCATGCGTGGTGCGAAATCTCCTCTGTTTTTGCTAACTCCACATGAGATATTTTCTTATGTATTTTTGATGTAAATTCCTTTCTTATCCTTGTAACTAGCCAATCACAGGCTTTGCTTTGTAAAAGACTATAAGAGGGGTGGAAATCATCTCTCGACCATATGTTATGTTTTACACTTAGTGAAATACAGGGCTCTCGTGTTTTCTTTTTCTTGGAAGCCAAACAACCTCTAAAGATGTTTTCCCAGAGGATGAGAGGCTAAACTTTTGGTTTCTTGGAGTGAATGAAGCTAGGTGAAAAGTCCAGATGCAAAGGTGGAAAACTCTCGTGCATTAAATACAAGTAGTTGGAGTTCATAAATGGCTTTTAAATCTAAATTTTTGCTTTAAATCCCTTAGAATCACTTTGAATGGCCAATACATGGTAAGCTTCAGGTCTCTGTGGATGCTTATTGCTAGATCCATATCAGTCCATTAGTTATCATGTACGAGCCATTGGAAAGTGACTCAAGGTGAAGACCTATAGTGTCTAAAGCCATTAATGGAACTTGACTACCATTTCTATTGAGTTTCTATGGATTAAATCTTCATTGTTAAACCTATACCGGTTCGGGAAACAACCATCCTTTATGTTGTTGTCCCCAATGCGAGAAGAAAAATTCGGAATTTCCACTTTGCATTCTGAACTTGATCCTAGCAACCCTTAGCTCCGGGAGACTTTCTTTCTTCCATTTTTAATTAGTTCTATATTAGTTTAGTTTCAAACACCACTTTCAAAACAAATTTTATTTTCTTTTAAACTTTAAGTTTTTGACAAAGGAACTCATCAAACTCAGTTTCTAATCTTGAGTATATCACTGGTAGAATGAAAACCCATCCCAGAGTTCGACCCTAGAGCTGCTATATTATAGTAGTTTTGCTACGCTAGTATGAGGTCATAGGATTTATAAATGTTTTTTATTAAAATACCCGACTGAGCACGAATCAAAATGGCGTCGTTGCCAGGGATGGTGCCACTTTACAGTGATATGACCTTTTAGAGGCTACTTGTGATTTCCATCACAAGTTTGGTGAATTCCTTTTTCACTAACTTCATTTCCTTTCTTTTAATTGTAGAATTCCTTTTGTTTTCTTTCTAACCTTAACTTTTTTTCTAGTTTTCTTTTGTTTTTGTTGTCTTTGTTTTGTTTTCAGGTAAGTAGTAACTTGTGCACGCCCTATTGGATTCGGGACCAAGAGGGAAGATTAGTAAGGATTGAGAATCCTCAAGACACAGAGTTGGATATCTGTGTAAACATCATGGACCCTCCACCTGAGGATCAGAATTCTCAACATGGTCAAGGGGGTAATCCAAATGCATATCTATCCATGAGGGTAGAATGCACCCACCAAGGATGAGTGTGCCCTCATGCATCGTACCCCCTCTTGAGCAGCTGATTATAAGGCCTCATATTGTGCCCCTCCTACCAAATTTCCATGGAATGGAGAGTGAGAACCCATATGCCCACATCAAGGAGTTTGAGGACGTGTGCAATACCTTTAGAGAGAGAGGAGCTTCAATAGACTTGATGAGACTCAAGCTATTCCCTTTTACTTTGAAGGACAATGCAAAAATATGGCTTAATTCTTTAAGGCCAAGGAGCATAAGGAATTGGGTTGATCTTCAGGCCGAATTTTTGAAGAAAATTTTCCCCACCCATAGGACCAATGGGTTGAAGAGACAAATCTCAAACTTTTCTGGAAAAGAGAATGAGAAGTTCCATGAATGTTGGGAAAGGTATATGGAGGCCATCAATGCTTGTCCTCATCATGGCTTTGATACATGGCTCTTGGTGAGCTATTTTTATGATGGGATGTCTTCCTCCATCAAGCAAATTCTTGAAACCATGTGTGGGGGAGATTTTATGAGTAAGAATCCAGAAGAAGCTATGAACTTTTTAAGTTATGTATCTGAGGTAACAAGAGGATGGGATGAGCCCAACTTAAGGGAAATGGGAAGGATGAAAGCTCCTGTAAATCCAAAGGGTGGAATGTACATGTTAAGTGAAGACATGGACATGAAAGCTAAGGTGGCAACAATAGCAAGAAGGTTGGAAGAACTTGAGTTGAAAAAGATGCATGAAGTCCAAGCCATTTTTGAGACACAAGCCCATGTCATGCCATGCACCATTTGCCAATCATGTGATCATGTGGTAGATGAGTGCCCAACCATGCCAACTGTGAGGGAGATGTTAGGTGATCAAGCCAATGTTATGGGGCAATTTAGGCCCAACAACAATGCACCTTATGGAAACACCTATTATTCAAGTTGGAGAAACCATCCAAATTTTTCTTGGAAACCAAGACCACCTCCATACCAACCACAAGCCCAAACCCAAGCACCTCAACAAACCTCTTCAGTGGAGCAAGCCATTGCGAACCTAAGTAAAGTCATGGGTGACTTTGTGGGTGAACAAAAGGCAATCAACTCCCAATTGCACCAAAAGATTGAAAATGTTGAGAGTTCTCAAATTAAGAGAATGGATGGGATGCAAAATGATCTATATCAGAAGATAGATAATATTCAATACTCCATCTCTAGGCTTACCAACCTCAACACAGTGAATGAGAAAGGAAAGTTTCCCTCTCAACCAAGCCAAAATCCAAAGGGTGTTCATGAAGTTGAAACCCAAGAGGGGGAGTCTTCAAAGTTGAGGGAGGTCAAAGCTGTGATCACCTTGAGGAGTGGGAAGGAGGTTGATCAACCCTTGCCTAAGATGAGGCAAGATGAAGAACTCATGTCAAAGAGAACCTTGGGACAAGAGAGCAATAACCAAGAAGAGAAGAGTGGGAAAAATGCATCCAAATCAAGCATTGAAGAAGAGTCAAGGATAGTGATTAAAGAGGATATGATGAAGAAACATATGCCTCCCCCTTTTCCTCAAGCTTTACATGGAAAGAAGGAAATCAAGAATTCATCAGAAATTCTTGAAGTCTTGAGACAAGTGAAGGTGAATATACCCTTACTTGATATGATCAAGCAAGTCCCCACATATGCAAAATTTTTAAAGGACTTGTGCGCAGTCAAGAGAGGGTTGCACGTGACAAAGAATGCATTCCTCATTGAGCAAGTAAGTGCTATCATTCAGAGTAAGTCTCCAGTTAAGTACAAAGATCCTGGATGTCCCACCATTTCAGTCAACATTGGAGGGACACATGTGGAGAAAGCTTTACTAGACTTGGGGGCAAGTGTGAATTTGCTCCCATATTCCGTGTACAATCAACTGGGACTTGGAGGGTTGAAGCCCACAACCATCACTCTCTCCTTAGCTGATAGGTCAGTCAAAATCCCAAGGGGGGTGATAGAGGATGTTCTAGTTCAAGTGGACAAATTCTATTATCCCATGGATTTTGTGGTGCTTGATACTGATCCCACTGTTAAGGAAGCAAATTACGTGCCAATCATCCTTGGGAGACCTTTCCTAGCTACCTCCAATGCCATCATCAATTGTAGAAATGGGGTGATGCAGCTCACATTTGGAAACATGACCTTGGAATTAAACATATTCCAGCTATGTAAGAGGCATTTTCACCCAAAAGAGGAGGAAGGATTGGAGGAGGTGTGCTTGATCAACACCTTGGTTGAAGAGCATTGTGACAAGAATTTAGAAGAGAGTTCGAATGAAAGCCTTGAAGTGCTTGAAGAAGGGTTACCTGAACCCTCTGATGTGCTAACCATCATGTCTCCTTGGAGGAGACGGGAAGAGATCTTACCATTGTTCAATAAGGAGGACTCACAAGGAGCAACTATGGAGGACCCTCCAAAGCTTGTTTTGAAGTCGCTTCCTGTTGATTTGAAGTATGCATATTTGGAGGAGGATGAGAAATGTCCAGTGGTGGTTTCCTCAAATCTCATAAGTGATCAAGAGGATAGTCTTTTGGGAGTCCTCGGAAAATGCAAGAAAGCCATTGGATGGCAAATTTATGATCTGAAAGGGATTAACCCTTTGGTATGCACCCATCATATCTACATGGAGGAAGATGCAAAGCCAGTGAGGCAGCCCCAGAGGAGGTTGAATCCTCACATGCAAGAGGTGGTAAGGGGTGAAGTTCTGAAGCTACTTCAAGCAGGGATCATATATCCCATCTCAAATAGCTTGTGGGTGAGCCCCACTCAAGTAGTCCCAAAAAAATCTGGAATTACAGTGATCCAGAATGAGAAAGGGGAGGAAGTCTCTACACGTCCTACCTCCGGATGGAGGGTGTGTATCGACTATAGGAGGTTGAATTCAGTGACTAGGAAGGACCATTTCCCATTGCCTTTCATGGACTAAGTCCTTGAGAGAGAGTCTTAGGACTGAATGGTTACTCGGGGTACTTCCAAATAGAGATTGATTTGGAAGATCAGGAAAAGACAACCTTCACTTGCCCCTTTGGTACTTTTGCGTATAGGAGGATGCCCTTTGGTCTATGTAATGCTCCTGCAACTTTCCAAAGATGTATGCTAAGCATCTTCAGTGATATGGTGGAGCGCATCATGGAAGTCTTCATGGATGACATCACTGTATATGGAGATTCTTATGAGGAGTGTTTGTTGCACTTAGAAGCTGTTCTCCAAAGATGTATTGAGAAAGACCTAGTGCTAAATTGGGAAAAGTGCCATTTTATGGTACAACAAGGCATTGTCTTAGGACATATAATCTCCAAAAATGGCATTGAGGTAGATAAGGCAAAGGTGGAGCTAATTGTTAAGTTGCCACCTCCCATAAATGTTAAAGGAATTAGGCAATTCCTAGGACATGCTGGGTTCTATAGGAGGTTCATTAAGGATTTCTCAAAAATCTCAAAACCTCTTTGTGAACTCTTGGTAAAGGATGCCAAGTTTGTGTGGGATGAGAAATGTCAAAAGAGTTTTGAGGAACTGAAGCAATTCCTCACGACTGCACCAATAGTGAGAGCCCCAAATTGGAAATTACCTTTTGAGGTAATGTGTGATGCAAGTGATCTTGCTATGGGGGCTGTTTTGGGGCAAAGAGAAGATGGAAAGCCCTATGTGATTTATTATGCAAGTAAAACTTTGAATGAGGCTCAAAGGAACTACACAACTACTGAGAAGGAGTTGTTGGCAATAGTTTTTGCCTTGGATAAGTTTCGTGCCTATTTGGTAGGGTCCGTTATAGTGGTGTTCACTGACCATTCCACTTTGAAGTACTTGCTAACCAAGCAAGATGCCAAGGCAAGATTGATAAGATGGATCCTTTTGCTTCAAGAATTCAATCTCCAAATCCGGGATAAAAAGGGAGTAGAAAATGTGGTAGCTGACCACTTGTCAAGACTTATGATAGCACATGACTCACATGGTCTACCTATCAATGATGACTTCCCTGAGGAGTCTCTCATGTCAATAGAGGTAGCTCCATGGTATTCTCACATTGCAAATTACTTGGTTACTGGAGAAGTTCCAAGTGAGTGGAGTGCCCAAGACAAGAGGCATTTCTTTGCTAAGATCCATGCCTATTATTGGGAGGAGCCTTTTCTCTTCAAATATTGTGCGGATCAAATCATAAGGAAATGTGTTCCTGAACAAGAGCAATCATGAATTCTTTCCCATTGCCATGATAGTGCATGTGGAGGTCATTTTGCTTCCCAGAAAACAACTATGAAAGTGATCCAATCAGGTTTTTAGTGGCCCTCTCTTTTCAAGGATGCCCACACTATGTACAAGGGATGTGATCGGTGTCAAAGGCTTGGGAAGCTAACATGCCGGAATATGATGCCCTTGAATCCCATTTTGATAGTGGATATCTTTGATGTTTGGGGGATAGACTTCATGGGACCATTTCCAATGTCGTTTGGACACTCCTACATTTTGGTGGGAGTGGATTATGTCTCTAAGTGGGTAGAAGCAATCCCATGTAGGAGCAATGATCATAAGGTGGTTCTCAAATTTCTCAAGGAGAACATCTTTTCAAGATTTGGAGTGCCTAAGGCCATTATCAGTGATGGAGGAACCCACTTTTGCAATAAGCCTTTTGAGACTCTTCTAGCCAAATATGGGGTCAAGTACAAGGTAGCTACACCTTATCACCCTCAAACAGGTGGCCAAGTTGAGTTAGCCAACCGAGAAATTAAGAATATACTGATGAAGGCACTACAACAAAAATAATTTATGGTGTCACTATCTATGGTGTCACTTTTAAAATAATGACACCATATGACTTAAAATTCATAAAGGTGACACATCATATAAAATTTTTTAATTAAGATAGATGATATTAATTTTAAGTTTAGTGTCAGTTTTAAAAAAGTGACACCATATAAAATAAAAATTTTAAAATATTATAACTAAATGGGCCCACTTTGAGAATAATGATAGTATATAAAAAAAAACTCATTGTTTCCACATTCCCACAATCCAAAAAAATCTCATTCCATAACCCATAACCATAACTTTCTTCTACCTCTCTTCTCACACCCATAGTTCACACACAACTACTCTTCTCTACTTAATGGACTCTCAGGTAACCCAAAATCTCTTAGATCTATCATTTTTTTTTTATTAATGCCAAAATCTTTATTAGCACAACTGATTTACATTCATTGATTTGGTATATATGTAATGTAGATTGTGTAAATAATGTTTTTTTTATTGAGTTGCAGGAAAGTAAAAATTAGGTTTAACATTCCACCATATCTTTTGTTTCATTGTTAAATCCATAAACCCCAAAAGGAATGAAAATAAGATAAATGAATGATTTTTTTAATATCTTTCATACTTAAAATGAGGTATAAACATTTTACAGTATGAAATTTTCTTTTGATCTTACAAGAAATTTCTTTTGATGAGATTTTCTGTTTGTTTTCTAGGAATATTATAGTATATTGTGATGAGGATATGTATCGGTGATATTTGAAAAATAATTTTTTAGAAAATTATTCTCAATGTTGTCATCTCCCACAAAAGGAAAAATGAAATAGTTTCCATATCATGTTGGAGTTAGTTTAGAATGTTGGAATTACCAATGAGAAATTAATTTTATTTTCTATTTATTAATGTAAATGAATTGTTTTTTAAAATTTAAATAGGAATGAAAATTTTTATGATTATAAAAATGATCAAATCTCATATTTTGATTTTTTTTTTAAAAAATTCTTTTACATGGTAGTATGGTTAATATTTCATCTTGTTCTATTCATATTTTTTTTAATTCTTAAAATATGTTTTTTGTTTTTTATTTTTACCTTATTTTCTTATTGTTTTTATATGCGTTCACCAAAATTTAGAGTAATTTGAGATTGATGATGAAATTTCCCTTTCAAGGTTAAAAAATTTCTATAAAATCCTTTTATTACATAAATTTTCCTTCCATAAAACTTTTTTTTTTTTTTGAAAAAGATATTTTATAATTTTCTTTTGATTTTCTATGAAATTTCCTTTAATTTGTTTATTTTCTAAGAATATTATAATATGTTGTGATGAAGATATTGGTTGGTAATATTTGGAAAATAATTTTTGAGAAAATTATTCTCAATATTGTCATCTCCCTCAAAAGGATTCTAATTTTTTTTTTATTTTTTTGTCTTCTTTTCTTATTGTTTTTATATACATTGACCAAATTTTGGAGTAATTTGAGATTGATGATGAAATTTTCCTTTCAAGGTTAGGAAATTTCTATAAAATCCTTTTATTACAAAAAAATTTTCAATCCCTTCCATAAAACTCTTTATTTTCTTCATTTTTCTTTTTTATGAAAAAGATATTTGATAATTTATTGATCTAAAGAATATCAAAAGTAAAATTTAAAATATTGAATATCTTTTCCTTTGATGTTTTAATCTTTTATTATTTTTATTTGAACATATTTTTCATATCTAGATTTTTTATTAATTATTTTAATTAGAAAAAATAAATATTAATTGGAGTTATGAGTAAAAAATTAATAATTTTTGTGAAAGGTTCTTTAATTCTTTCTCATACTAATTTTTCTCTTAACATTTTTTAATAATGAATTAGGTTTTTTGTCTTATATACACAATCTTCAAGCTTGTTATAATATATTAGTAGTCGAAAACATTTTTATATTTTGTTACTAAAATTTTATTTTATATAATTGAGATGAAATTTAATGGACATTGTTATTTCACAAAATGAACATTAAAAAAATATTGAAATTAAAAAAATCCTTCCAAGAAATAAAAAATATATATAAAAAGAATTAAATGTTAAAAATGATTTTTAAAAGCACAATGAATTATAAAAAAATAAATTTAAAAAGTGCATATTTTAAGTGGAAGATTACTATTTTCTAAAATTTTAGATTTATTTTTTGATTTTCTAGTTTTGCTTTATTTTTTATTTTTTTGAATTGTTTTTATTTGAGTTCAAATGTGACTACTTTGTTATGAAATTCATTAAAGAGATAATTGTTGATTCTACAATTATTGTGTTAAAGGTTTTACTCATTTAATGAATTGTACTTAGTTTCATACTTCCAATTAGTATGATATTAACGTTATTCTCATTTGATTTCAGTTTTATGATAATAATAATAAAAAAAAACATATTCTCAGGTAGAATTTGATGAAATTAGAGGAGAATTAACTTCTTTTGTGTTATAACTAATCATGAATCATATTGATAAATCATGATCATGCATGGTGAGTCCCTTAGTTGTTATATGAATTTTTCATTGGTATTGTATAACATTACTTATTCTTTACAAACTATTTTTATATCAAAATGGGAAAACGAAAAAAGAAAACTTAGTACTTAGATTTGTTTATTTTTTATAACATCAATTAATTTTTATTTTCAATAAAACTCTAAATCTCATTAAACTATGAAATGCAGGTATACACTCTTGGAAAGACATTATGAAGAATAAAAAGAAAGGAGAAAGATACAACAACATTTTGGGTTTTTAGATGTGACTCTTATGCCATACATTATAGGACATCAATGTTACTTTATTTGGTATTGAGAATTTTGGGTTTTTGGATGCAACTCTTGTGTCATTTTATGATTAGCCGGTTTTATGCATATGAAATGCAGGTATACATGAATGTTGAAATGCTTAACATTTCTAAATCATATTTTAATATGTATTCACTTTTCTTTTTTAGTTTCGGTGGGTTTGATGTACTATCCTTTTGTAAACATTTGATATACAAATATCACTGGATGATGTAATGTATTACAAGTTAATCCATAAGCATTACGAAAATATAAGTTAAATGTGATATGATTATTATATTTATGGACAAAGTATACACAAGTTGATCTTATTTGTTAATAAGCATTACAAAAATCAACAGGCTAATTAATAAAAAACAATCATATCTTCCATAATCATTTACAATGATGTGACACCATAATTCAAAGGTGATGCATTTAAAGTGACACCATAATTAAAAGGTGATGCATTTAATATGACACCTTATATATCTCATGCAAATCTATATCAAATTAAGTATAAATAAAATATATGGTGTCGCTTCTGAATGTGTCACCATTTATTTGCTTTGGTGTCGCTTCCAAATACGTCACCAATTGGTACCCTCTATGGTGTCAGTGGATAAGGTGACGCTATGTTGTAGCGACACCCTATGTTTATAGTGACTCATTATAAATGTCACCATATCTCTTTTTTCTTGTAGTGAGGTGGTGAATGTGAATAGTAAGGATTAGTCTATTAAGCTCCTGGATTCCTTATGGGCTTATAGGACCGCTTACAAGACCATTCTTGGAATGTCTCCTTATCGCCTTGTTTATGGCAAAGCGTGCCATCTTCCAGTGGAGGTTGAATATAAAGCATGGTGGGCAATCAAGAAGCTCAACATGGATTTGACAAAATCCGGTTGAAGAGATGTTTGGATTTGAATGAATTGGAGGAAATGAGGAATGATGCTTACCTCAATTCAAAAATTGCAAAAGAGAGGTTGAAGAAATGGCATGATCAGTTGGTAAATCAGAAAAATTTTGCCAAGGGGCAAAGAGTCTTGCTTTATGACTCTAAGCTTCATCTTTTTCCGGGAAAATTGAAATCAAGGTGGACGAGTCCTTTCATAATTCATGATGTGCAATCAAATGGAGTAGTGGAACTACTCAACTTCAATAGCACTTGAACTTTCAAAGTGAATGGGCATCGTCTCAAGCCCTATATGGATTCATTTTCCCGAGACAAGGAGGAATTCATCCTCCTTAATCCACCTCAAACATGAAAACACTTGGTTCATGGTTGAACTTAGTCTCTTCAAAGACTAAAAAGTTCATCCTCTTTTTGTTTTCTTTTAAGTTGATTTTAGTTTAATCTAGTGTTTTTCTTGTGTTTATGTATGTTTTGATTTTTATTTTTGACTTTAATTTCATTCTAATGTGGTTTGAATTGGTTTTTTGTGTTAACATGCAGGTAGGAAAGCTTGAAGAATGAAAACAAGGCAAAACAGGGGAGAAAAGCCAAAATTCGCACCACCCAATCCTCTTGTGCGAAATTTTCGCACAACACATCCCTTGTACAAATTCGCTTTTGTGACCAATTTTCAAAGGCATGCTCTCGGTCCCTTCCCAAAACCTCAGTGTGAAAATCACAGGAATGCGAACCTTGTGCGAATTCGCTTTTGTAACAAATTTTCAAAACCATGCTCTCTGTCTTGGAGAACCACAGGAATGCGAAATTTTCGCATTACCCATCACCTTGTGCGAAATTCGCATTTCCTCTTTAAAAGCCATTTTCTCCTCTTCAATTCTAGGCTTCTTCTTCTTCAATTCTCTCAACACCTCTCTTCCGATCACCCATTTCCATCCTTAAGCTCCTCTCTTTCACCATCCCCCATCCTCAACACCACCATGGCAGCCCCTCTCCATAGCTCCACTCCATAGCCGCGACCTTCACTATTCACAACAGTCCACACCTTCCATTTTCAGCTCTTTCTCCTCCTTCCACCATCAAAAACCCTTCAATTCTTCACTCAACGCTCTAAATCCATCCCTAAACCAATCCCAACCTTGCTTTTACCAAACCGAAACCTCAAACTAAGGATTCAAGCCACGGCTTCTTCATAAGAAACCCATTGCCGTCGGCTAGAGGAGCTTCAAAATTCTAAATTCTCTTCTTGAAAAGCTCCAATTTCCAAGCCTAACCACCATGAAAAATCCCTTTCCTACCTTAGCCAACATTTCCCATCCTCAAAAACCAAGAATTTTCACCATTTGAAGGAGCCTCAATCTTGCATTTGGGCGGGTGAATAGTGTCTTGTGCGAAATTTTCGCACAACACCCTCCCTTGTGCGAAATTTTCGCACAACACCCCCCTTGTGTGAATTTTTCAGCTTCTTCATCCCTATCCTCCCCAAATCCCAAGCCTTTGAGCCTCATTTCGTCGCTTCCTCATGCCTAAGACCTGAGGAGGATATGCCTCAGCTCCCCAAAGTAGTCAGAGAGCCGCCCCTGTGCGGGCCCCACTAGATGCACCCTCACATTTACTTGATTCTGCCCCTCAGCGTAGATACCATACGAGGACAGCATCTGCCACGCCTGTGGTCCCTACTCAGATTCCACCTAGGAGTCCTCCTACAAAGAAGGCCAAGACTTCAGAGCCAGGAGAGTCCTCCAGAGCACCTCGGGATTCACAGTCGCAGCCTCCTTCCACCAGGCGCCATATAGCCAGCTCGCCCATTGAGGGCGACTCCGATTGCCGATCGAGAGCATTTCATGTTGAGGCATATTTTGATCACTCTATTTTGTGACAGTAGCCTGAGTTGCGGGATTCATACCGCCTACTTGAGAGGTACCATCTTATACCCTTTATGACTCCGCCTCAGTTCTTTTATCCTCGAGTAGCTTTAGACTTTTACCAGTCTATGACTACTCGTGGTGTCCCGGTACCAGCCTCGATCCTTTTTAACATTGATGGACGCCAGGGTATTTTGGGAGCCAGACAGATTGTCGAGGCTTTCCATATCCCTTATGCACCAGCAGATCCCGCTGCATTTAGACGCTGGGCCCCACTTTCTGAGTGGGACATGGTTCATATCCTATCTCGAGGGACATCTTCCTAGAGGATCCTTATGAGGAGGGAACTTCCCTCTGGGATGCTCCTAGTTGATGTGGTGCTTCACGCCAATGTTTTTCCTCTTCAGCATAGAGTGCAGAGGCGAGGGGCCATTTTAGAGGCATTATTCAGTATCTCTGAGGGCTACTACTTTGTCCCCCATCATTTGATTATGGCCGCTCTCCTCCATTTTGAGGAGAAGGTGCATATGCAGCGTCTTGCGAGGGCAGACACCATTCTTTTACTTTTCCCTTGGCTGCTATACCATGTTTTGGCACATATGGGTTTTCCTGCAGACCCTCATTCTGAGCCCTGCCGCCATTGTCGAGAAAGCTTCTCTCTTGACCAATGGAATTAGTTATGGCTCCATCAACATTTCCCAGAACTTCCCACGCCAAGGGAAGTCCCTCCACAACCAGTACTAGAGGCAGCATCATCTGATGCCCCACCTGCTGTTCCTCCTACCTCAGAGCCGCCCATTACTATCCCTGGTGCAGAGTACCATGCCTTTCTCGCTTCTTTCCAGACTCTTACCACTACTCAGACAGCTATTCTGGAGCGGATGGACCACTTCCAACTTCGGCAGGACCAGCAGACTCTCATTCTCCATGAGATTCAGCAGCACCTCGGTCTTTTGCCACCAGCTCCACCTGTAGCGGTGCCTTCCACAGTTGCAGCGGAGGACCCCTCCTATCCACCAGAGGAGCCTACTACTTGATCATACGATCACTCCTCTCCCTTTTTGTATCTATATTCTACGTTTTTGGATGTCTTATATATTTTGGACCACTTTTATACTAGGATTGGATGTATTTCATGTTTATTTTGTATATTGTACTCTCTCAGTTTATATAAACATCTTCCTTTTTGTGTATTTTAGCTATTCCTTTTTATTTCCTCTACTCATCACTCTTATGATTTCTTTTTCTTTTGCAACATGTGGTTTCTCCTGTTCATTCAGAGTCCCTTACTATCAGGAGGTATCACTTCCTCCCTTTTATTATCACTTGCTTTTGGAACATTGGGGACAATGTTCATCTTAGTTGGGGGGAGAGTTGAGGACATAATTTGTTGGATTTTTGGTTAAGTTATTTTGCTAGCAAATTTTTTGCAAACTCTCTTTGTTTCTCAAAGATAATTTCTCAAAAGTAAATGGGAGAAATTAAATTATTATCTTATTGCCATAATCTCAGAGTTTGTATTATGCTTATTTAAGTTGATAAATTGTTGAAGCTCCTTTTGATTTCAATCTTAAGTCTTCCACTGTAATCTTTTCACACATTGAACACATTAGATTCCAGTTATAAGATGGAAAACTTTCTCACCCCCTAAACTTAGGAAATTTTTGACTTGGTGCCATTGACCTCATTCTATTAGTGTTGGGACACCTTATAAAAGGCCAATGTGTCTTATAAAAAAAATTTGCTTCACTTGCTTTGAAACCCGACCAAAGTCCGAGGGGTATATGGTGAAAATCTTTGAAGCCTGGTGCCCTAAGCCTTTATTGGTTGGGAGTCACCGACCTCACTGCTCGTTGCATGGGTGGATGGGTGGAGTTTAAATATATCAAAAAAGAAAAAAGAAAAAAAAAGAGGTGCGTTCTTAGCCTTTTATATGGGGGTTATTGTTGCTAAAGTTAGAGAAAAACCTTAGTTGGGGGGAGAATATAGTTTGACATACTATAACTGGAAACTAAGCATCTTAACACTTAGATTTTTGTGGAAGATTAAGAGTTGGTCCTTTGGGAGTGGAAATTATTTTGATACTCAAATTTTCATAATGCCCGCTCTTTGTATGTTGTGATAGGTAAGTTATTTGATGACTCTTGTTGATGATTGAGTTTTATATCCTTGACTTGCCATGTGAGAGTTTAATCCAATCATGCCACTTGATTATTTTTTGGAGTGATCAGCATGATTTTGTAAATTATTATATTATCTATTTTTCTTTCTTTTTCTCTCCTTCATTGCTCAGGGACTAGCAATGTGTCAGTTGGGGGAGTGATTACTACCCAAAAAGTGCTATTTTGCACCTTTAATTCATTATGTTTTAAGCACTTTTGTGTAGTAGTTCTCCATCTTTATTCCGATTGGCATGTTAAGGACCTAGCAATGACTTCTAATCATATTTGTGGCTAGTTTTAGTATTTTGACAGCTTTTTGGATCATTAAGACAAGCCAAGTAAAGGAGAGAAGCAAAGAGGAAAGAGGAAAACAGAGTGAAGAGAATAGAGGACAGCATCTGCAGTCTTCCTTCGCACTTTCGGAGCACTTCCTGAATTCCATTTTCTACATGCTATATACCATTTCAAAGCTCAGGAAGTCAAGAATCCAACACTTCAAACCGTGTACGATTTGGAGCTAAAATGAGGAAGATATGGCCTTCGGAAGACAACTGCTCCAAGCTTGTGCGAAATTCGCACAACACCTTCAGCTTGTGCGAGCTTGTGCGAAATTCGCACAACACATTTCCTTGTGAGAAATTCACACAGCAGCCCATGCATGGTGCGAAATCTCCTCTGTTTTTGCCGACTCCACATGAGATCTTTTCTTATGTATTTTTTATGCAAATTCCTTTCTTATCCTTGTAACTAGCCAATCACAGGCTTTGCTTTGTAAAAGACTATAAGAGAGGTGGAAATCATCTCTAGACCATATGTTATGTTTTACACTTAGTGAAATACAGGGCTCTCATGTTTTCCTTTTCTCTCTACTATTTTCTTTTTCTTGGAAGCCAAACAACCTCTAAAGATGTTTTCCCAAAGGATGAGAGGCTAAACTTTTGGTTTCTTGGAGTGAAGGAAGCTAGGTGAAAAGTCCAGATGCAAAGGTGGAAAACTCTCGTGCATTAAATACAGGTAGTTGGAGTTCATAAATGGCTTTTAAATCTAAAGTTTTGCTTTAAATCCCTTAGTATCACTTTGAATGGCCAATACATGGTAAGCTTCAGGTCTCTGTGGATGCTTATTGCTAGATCCATATCAGTCCATTAGTTATCATGTACGAGCCATTGGAAAGTGACTCAAGGTGAAGACCCACAGTGTCTAAAGCCATTAATGGAACTTGACTACCATTTCTATTGACTTTCTATGGATTAAATCTTCATTGTTAAACCTATACCGGTTCAGGAAACAACCATCCTTTATGTTGTTGTCCCCAATGCGAGAAGAAAAATTCAGAATTTCCACTTTGCATTCTGAACTTGATCCTAGCAACCCTTAGCTCCGGGAGACTTTCTTTCTTCCATTTTTACTTAGTTCTATATTAGTTTAGTTTCAAACACCACTTTCAAAACAAATTTATTTTTCTTTTAAACTTTAAGTTTTTGACAAAGGAACTCATCAAACTCAATTTCTAATCTTGAGTATATCACTGGTAGAATGAAAACACATCCCAGAGTTCAACCCTAGAGCTGCTATACTATAGTAGTTTTGCTACGCTAGTATGAGGTCATAGGATTTATAAATGTTTTTGATTAAAATACCCGATTGAGCATGAATCAGCTCACAACCCCGAGTCTTACATATCATCCATAACTTGAGCTTTTCATAGCATTAAGAGCCACAAGATCACAACTTGGAGTTGTTCACATGGTCCACAGCCTTGTGTTTTTCATATCATCTAGAGCCCTATGCTCATGGGACCTTGATTCATTCAGATCATCCACAGCCTGAGCTCTTCATAGCATTTAAAGCCCTGATATGATGACCTAGAGTCATTCTTCTAATCCAAAACCCTAAGCTCCTTATAATGTCTAAAGCCTTCAACACATAACCTTGAGTTGATCATATTATCCATAGCCTAAGATATTCATAGCATTTAGTGCCCTGAGCTCATGACTAGTTGTCGTTCTTATTATCCACATGCCTAAGCTATTCATTGTATTTAGAGCCTTTAGCTCACGACCCCTAGTTGTTCATATCATCCACAACCTGAGTTGTTCATAGCATTTAAAGCCCTCATTTCACGACCCGGAGTCATTCATATCGTACATAGCCCTGAGTTGTTCATAGCATCCAAGCCTTGAGCTCATGACCTAAAATCATTCATATCATCCATAGCCCTGAGTTGTCTAATGCATATAAAGCCTTGAGCTCATAAGACCCCAAGTCTTTCATATCATCTACAACCCTTAGTTATTCATAGTATCTAGAGCCTTGAGCTTAGGACCTAGAGTCATTCATATTAATTACAACTCTGAGTTGTTCATAGCATATAGATCCCTAAGCTCACAACCCCGAGTTATTCACATCATCCATAGCTTGGAGTTGTCCCTAGTGATTACTACCAAAAAGTGCTATTTTGTAGACCTAATTATAATGGTTTTAAGCACCTTTGTGTAGTAATCATATTCATTTAACCCAATTAATTCATTAAGGTCCTTAGTAATTGGTTTTAACCATTTTGTGGCAAGTTTACATGTTTTTATCAGCTTATGAATCAATTCAAGCATGCCAAATGATGGAGGAGCTACTTGGACAAGTTAAAGCAAGGATTTTGGAAGTTTACAGGCTTGAATTTCAAGTGGAAACACGAGCACAAACAAGAACAATGGAGAAGAGGAGAGAAGAGGAGAGAAGAGGAGAATAGAGGACAGCAGCTGCAGTCTTCTTTCGCACTTTTGGGGCACTTCCCGAAGTCCATTTTCTACATACGATATACCATTTCAAAGCTCAGGAAGTCAAGAATCCAATGCTTCAAACCGTGTACAATTTGGAGCTGAAATGAGGAAGATATGGCCTTCGGAAGACAACTGCATCAAACCTTGCGCAAATTTCGCAAGGTGAATTTCTCCTTGCGAAATTTCGCAAGGGGATTTTCCTCACGATGCGAAATTTTGCCATTTCGCAACATTGCGAAATTTTCGCAAGGAGAAATTCACATTGCGAAAATGCCAAATCTCCTATGTTTCTCCACGCACGCACCACCGACTTCCCAGATATTTTTAGCTTGATATTTTCTCATGTAAATTCCTTTTGTAACCTTGTATTCAGCCATCATAAGGCTTTATCTTGTAATTTTCCTATATATAGAGGTGCACAACACCTCCAAACGAGAATCGGATTGGAATGGACGGATGGGGTGATCGATCCTCTGTAGATTAAATTAGAATTATATAAAGCTCTGTTTTTCTTCTTTTCTCTTTTCTTTCTCATTTTCTTAGTAGCCAAACAGCCTCTGAGGGCTTTTCCTCAGAGGATGATTGGCTAAAACCTTTAAGTTTCTCAAAGTATGGATGTTATGTGATGGCTTGGATGCAATCCCATGGAAATTTCTCGCACCCGGAAGGTAAGGTAGTCGTTTTTCATTAATGGTTCATTAATGCAAAGTTTGGTTTTTATTTCCTTTGGACAACTTTCAACGGCCAATACTTGATAAGCTTTTGGATTTCTATCCATTAGTTATCTCCTACGAGCTATTGGAAGGTGAGGTTTTCAATTCCAAGTTTTGCATTAATCCGTTAGAACCAATTTCAATGGCCATTGAAAGGTGAGTTTATCACCTGGAATGACTTTGAGTTGCCAATATTTGGTAAGCTGGGGCACTTCCCGAAGTCCATTTTCTACATACTATATACCATGTCAAAGCTCAGGAAGTCAAGAATCCAATGCTTCAAACCGTGTACAATTTGGAGCTGAAATGAGGAAGATATGGCCTTCGGAAGACAACTGCATCAAACCTTGCGCAAATTTCGCAAGGTGAATTTCTCCTTGCGAAATTTCGCAAGGGGATTTTCCTCACGATGCGAAATTTTTCCATTTCGCAACATTGCGAAATTTTCGCAAGGAGAAATTCACATTGCAAAAATGCCAAATCTCCTCTGTTTCTCCACGCACGCACCACCGACTTCCCAGATATTTTTAGCTTGATATTTTCTCATGTAAATTCCTTTTGTAACCTTGTATTCAGCCATCATAAGGCTTTATCTTGTAATTTTCCTATATATAGAGGTGCACAACACCTCCAAACGAGAATCGGATTGGAATGGACGGATGGGGTGATCGATCCTCTGTAGATTAAATTAGAATTATATAAAGCTCTGTTTTTCTTCTTTTCTCTTTTCTTTCTCATTTTCTTAGTAGCCAAACAGCCTCTGAGGGCTTTTCCTCAGAGGATGATTGGCTAAAACCTTTAAGTTTCTCAAAGTATGGATGTTATGTGATGGCTTGGATGCAATCCCATGGAAATTTCTCGCACCCGGAAGGTAAGGTAGTCGTTTTTCATTAATGGTTCATTAATGCAAAGTTTGGTTTTTATTTCCTTTGGACAACATTCAACGGCCAATACTTGATAAGCTTTTGGATTTCTATCCATTAGTTATCTCCTACGAGCTATTGGAAGGTGAGGTTTTCAATTCCAAGTTTTGCATTAATCCGTTAGAACCAATTTCAATGGCCATTGAAAGGTGAGTTTATCACCTGGAATGACTTTGAGTTGCCAATATTTGGTAAGCTGGGGAACTTCTCGAAGTCCATTTTCTACATACTATATACCATGTCAAAGCTCAGGAAGTCAAGAATCCAATGCTTCAAACCGTGTACAATTTGGAGCTGAAATGAGGAAGATATGGCCTTCGGAAGACAACTACATCAAACCTTGCGCAAATTTCGCAAGGTGAATTTCTCCTTGCGAAATTTCGCAAGGGGATTTTCCTCACGATGCGAAATTTTTCCATTTCGCAACATTGCGAAATTTTCGCAAGGAGAAATTCACATTGCAAAAATGCCAAATCTCCTCTGTTTCTCCACGCATGCACCACCGACTTCCCAGATATTTTTAGCTTGATATTTTCTCATGTAAATTCCTTTTGTAACCTTGTATTCAGCCATCATAAGGCTTTATCTTGTAATTTTGCTATATATAGAGGTGCACAACACCTCCAAACGAGAATCGGATTGGAATGGACGGATGGGGTGATCGATCCTCTGTAGATTAAATTAGAATTATATAAAGCTCTGTTTTTCTTCTTTTCTCTTTTCTTTCTCATTTTCTTAGTAGCCAAACAGCCTTTGAGGGCTTTTCCTCAGAGGATGATTGGCTAAAACCTTTAAGTTTCTCAAAGTATGGATGTTATGTGATGGCTTGGATGCAATCCCATGGAAATTTCTCGCACCCGGAAGGTAAGGTAGTCGTTTTTCATTAATGGTTCATTAATGCAAAGTTTGGTTTTTATTTCCTTTGGACAACTTTCAACGGCCAATACTTGATAAGCTTTTGGATTTCTATCCATTAGTTATCTCCTACGAGCTATTGGAAGGTGAGGTTTTCAATTCCAAGTTTTGCATTAATCCGTTAGAACCAATTTCAATGGCCATTGAAAGGTGAGTTTATCACCTGGAATGACTTTGAGTTGCCAATATTTGGTAAGCTGGGGCACTTCTCGAAGTCCATTTTCTACATACTATGTACCATGTCAAAGCTCAGGAAGTCAAGAATCCAATGCTTCAAACCGTGTACAATTTGGAGCTGAAATGAGGAAGATATGGCCTTCGGAAGACAACTACATCAAACCTTGCGCAAATTTCGCAAGGTGAATTTCTCCTTGCGAAATTTCGCAAGGGGATTTTCCTCACGATGTGAAATTTTGCCATTTCGCAACATTGCGAAATTTTCGTAAGGAGAAATTCACATTGCGAAAATGCCAAATCTCCTCTGTTTCTCCACGCATGCACCACCGACTTCCCAGATATTTTTAGCTTGATATTTTCTCATGTAAACTCCTTTTGTAACCTTGTATTCAGCCATCATAAGGCTTTATCTTGTAATTTTGTTATATATAGAGGTGCGCAACACCTCCAAACGAGAATTGGATTGGAATGGACGGATGGGGTGATCGATCCTCTGTAGATTAAATTAGAATTATATAAAGCTCTGTTTTTCTTCTTTTCTCTTTTCTTTCTCATTTTCTTAGTAGCCAAACAGCCTCTGAGGACTTTTCCTCAGAGGATGATTGGCTAAAACCTTTAAGTTTCTCAAAGTATGGATGTTATGTGATGGCTTGGATGCAATCCCATGGAAATTTCTCGCACCCGGAAGGTAAGGTAGTCGTTTTTCATTAATGGTTCATTAATGCAAAGTTTGGTTTTTATTTCCTTTGGACAACTTTCAACGGCCAATACTTGATAAGCTTTTGGATTTCTATCCATTAGTTATCTCCTACGAGCTATTGGAAGGTGAGGTTTTCAATTCCAAGTTTTGCATTAATCCGTTAGAACCAATTTCAATGGCCATTGAAAGGTGAGTTTATCACTTGGAATGACTTTGAGTTGCCAATATTTGGTACGCTGGGGAACTTCCCGAAGTGCATTTTCTACATGCTATATACCATTTCAAAGCTCAGGAAGTCAAGAATCCAATGCTTCAAACCGTGTACAATTTGGAGCTGAAATGAGGAAGATATGGCCTTCGGAAAACAACTACATCAAACCTTGCGCAAATTTCGCAAGGTGAATTTCTCCTTGCGAAATTTCGCAAGGGGATTTTCCTCATGATGCGAAATTTTTCCATTTCGCAACATTGCGAAATTTTCGCAAGGAGAAATTCACATTGCGAAAATGCCAAATCTCCTCTGTTTATCCACGCACGCACCACCGACTTCCCAGATATTTTTAGCTTGATATTTTCTCATGTAAATTCCTTTTGTAACCTTGTATTCAGCCATCATAAGGCTTTATCTTGTAATTTTGCTATATATAGAGGTGCACAACACCTCCAAACGAAAAGGGGATTGGAATATAGGATTGGGGGATTGATCCTCTGTACATGAACTTAGTAATATATAAAGCTCTTTTTTCTCTCTTCTCCGGTTCTTCCCCATTTCTATTTTCTTAGAAGCCAAACAGCCTCTGAGGACTTTTCCTCAGAGGATGGTTGGCTAAAACCTTTAAGTTTCTCAAAGTATGGATGTTATGTGATGGCTTGGATGCAATCCCATGGAAATTTCTCGCACCCGGAAGGTAAGGTAGTCGTTTTTCATTAATGGTTCATTAATGTAAATTTTGGTTTTTATTTCCTTTGGACAACTTCCAACGGCCAATACTTGATAAGCTTTTGGATTTCTATCCATTAGTTATCTCCTACGAGCTATTGGAAGGTGAGGTTTTCAATTCCAAGTTTTGCATTAATCCGTTAGAACCAATTTCAATGGCCATTGAAAGGTGAGTTTATCACCTGGAATGACTTTGAGTTGCCAATATTTGGTAAGCTTTTGGCTTTAGACCATTAGTTATCTCTTACGAGCCATTCAAAGGAAGTCTAAGGTGAATAACCATTGATAAAATCCACTACCATCTGTTTTGCCATTTTAAAGGATTAAAACTTGATTTGCTAAATCCATACCGGTTCGGGAAGCAAGCATCACCATAGTTGCAACCCCAACGCGAGGAGCCTATCCTGAGATTTCCAATTTGCATAAGAGTCAGAGCATAGCTATCCTATCTTTGAGAAACTTGTTTTTACACCCTTTCATTTTAGTCTTTAATGTTAGCTTAGATTAGTTTAAATCTTTCTCAAACATTTTCATTTTCTTTTAAAGCTAACATCCATAAGAAAATCACCTATTTTCCTAATTTGAATATCACTTGTGTTTGCGAAAACCCTTCCCAATGAACGATCCTAGAACCACTATGCTATAGTAGCTTGGCTACTTTAGTAATAGTATTTAAGGTATAAATTTTGTTGATACGCCTTTAAAGCTAAGCTACCATGAGTCGCATCACCTAGTATCTAGAGTCTTGAGCTCATGGGACCTTGTGTTGTTCATATGACCCACTGTGAAGCCTTTCAAAGTATTTAGAGCCCCAATCTAATGACCCCAAGTCTTTCATATGTTCCACAACCTTGAGTTATTCATAATGTTTAGAGCGTTGAGCTCACTACCCCGAGTTGTTCATATCTTCCATAGCATAAATTGTTCATAGCATTTAGAGCCTTGAGCTCATGACCCAAAGTTGTTCAAGTGATCCATAACCTTGAGTTGTTCACAGCATCCAAAGGCTTGAGCTTATAACTAAAAATCGTTCATATATTCCACAACCCTCAGTTATCCCTAGCATTTAGAGGCTTATTCTCTTAGGACTCCAAGTTGTTCATATCATCTACAACTTAAGCTCTTCATAGAATTTAGAGCCATGATCTCATAACCTAGAGTCGTTCATGTCATCCATAGCCTTAAGTTGTTCATAAAGTCTAGAGCCTTGACCACACGACTTTCAGTCATTTATATCATCCACAACCCGAGTTCATAGTATTTAGATCCCCGAGTGCACAACCAATAGTTGTTCTTATCATCCACACCCTGAGCTATTCATTGTATCTAGAGCCTTGAGCTCATGACCCCAAGTCGCTCATATCATCCATAGCCTAAGTTGTTTATAACATTTAGAGCCATGAGCTTACGACTCGGAGTAGTTTAGGTCATCCATGGCCATGAGACATTCATAACATACAAAGCCTTAAGCTCATAAACCATAATCATTCATATCATCAACAACCCTAAGTTGTCCAATGCATCTAAAACCCTGGGTTCACAACACCTCAAATCATTCATATCATCCACAACCCTTAGTTCTTCATAGCATCTAGAGCCCTGAGCTTAGGACCCAAATTTGTTCATGTCATCTACAACCTTAAGCTGTTCATAGCATCTAGATTCCTAAGCTCATGAACCTGAGTCGTTCATATCATCCACAGCCTGAGTTGTTCATAGCATTTAGAGCCCTTAACTCACAACCCAGAGTCGTTCATGTCATCCACAACCTTGAGTTGTTCAAAGAAACCAAAGCCTTGAGCTAACGACTCAAAATCGTTCATATCATCCATAGCCCTCAACTATCCCTAGCATCTGGAGCCCTGAGCTCATGAGACCTCGAGCCATTCATATCATCCATAGCTTGAGTTGTTCATAGCATTTAAAGCCTTGAGCTCACAACCTAGAATTGTTTAAATCATCTACAACCTTGTGCTGTCCAATGCATCTAAAGCCCTAAGCTCACAAGACCCCGAGTTGTTCATATCATCCCCAGCCCTCAGCTATTCATTGGAACTAGAGCCCTAAGTTAAGGATCTCAATTAGTTCATGTCATGTAAAATCCTGGGTTATTCATAGCATCAAGAGCCCAAAGCTTATGACCCCAAGTCATTTATATCATCCACAACCTGATTTATTCATAACATTTAGAGCCCTCAGCTCACGACCTAGAGTCATTCAAGTTATCTACAACCCTAACTTGTTAATAACATCATGAGCCTTGAGCTCATGACCTAAAATCGTTCATCTCATCCAAAATCTTGAGTTGTCTATAGAATTTAGAGCCCTAAGCTCATGGGACCCCAAGTCATTCATATCATCCATAGCCCTCAGTTGTTCATAGCATCTAGAGCCCTTAGCTCATGACCCCTACTCATTCATCTCATCCACAATGTTGATTTGTTGATAGCATATAAAGCCCTAAGCTCACAACCTCAAGTCATTCATATCATCCACAACTCTGACTTGTTCATAGCATTAAAACCTAAAGCTCACAACCCAGAGTCATTCTTGTATTCCACAGCCTAGAGCTATTCATAGCATCTAAAGCCTTAAGCTCACAAACCAAAACCATTAATATTTTCCATAGCCCTAATTTATTTCTAGCATCTAGAGCTCTGAGCTCAAGGGACCCCAAGTCAATCATATCATCCATAGCTTAAGGTCTTTGAAGCATTTATAACCTTGATCTCTTGAGTTGGAGTCATTTATGTCATCCACCGCCTTAAGCTATTCAAAACATTTAGAGCGAGTCGTTCATACCATCCACAATCTAACATGTTCATCAAATTTAGAACCCTGAGCTCACAACATGGAGTCGTTCATGTCATCCACAACCCTAAGTTGGTCATAGAATCTAAAGCCTTGAACTCAAGACCTAGAATAGTTCATATCATCCACAGCCCCTAAGTTGTCCCTAGTATTTGGAGCCTTGAGCTCATGAGACCCCAAGTCATTCATATTGATTACTACTCAAAAAGTGCACTTTTATGGCTTAAAATTAACTATTTTAAACACTTTTGAGTAGTAGTTAATACCTTTTAACTCAATTGGCACATTAAGGACCCTTGCAAGTGTTACTAATAAGTTTTTGGCTAGTTTTGGTAGCTTTTTTTATCATTGAAGCAAGCCAAGAATGAGGGAGAATTTTTTGCAACCCTTGGTAATAGGTTTCCAAGCCAACCAAGAGATGTAAGGAAGAAAAATAGAAAGATAAATCCAACATGAAGCAATTTCGCATGGCTATGCGAAATCTTCACATGCTATGCGAAATTCAAAAATTGAGCAGCTACAGGAGATATTAAGAGCACTTCCTGGAGTCCATTGTATACATACTATATATTGTTTCGAAGCTCAGGAAGTTAGAAGTCTAATGCTTCAAACGGTGTGCAAATCAGAGCTAAAATGAAGAAGTTATGGCCATTTGAAGACAATTGCACCAAGTTTGAGGGTCATTTCGCACCCTGTGTGAAATTTCACAAGCCTTGTGAAACTGAGGAAAATGAATTTCTCAACCCCTTGTGAAATTTCGCAAGCCTTGAAAAACCAAAGCTGAGGAAAATCAATTTTGCACCCTATGCAAAATTTTCGCAAGCATTGTGAAATCTTCTTGTGTAATCTACTGATATTTTTGCACCGACTCAGTTAGATTTTTATCTCGAGATATTTTGTGTAATTACCTATTTTCTCCTTGTAATCTGCTAATGATATTTTCTAGATATTTAGGATATCTAAAGGGAGGTTAAAAATATCTCTCTATATATATCTTATAAAATATCTTCTGTATATATCTCGGAATCTCGGAAGAAATTCCAGAAAGCACTTGTACATTTTTAGTAAGAAATACACAGAGCTTTGCTCTACCTTACCTACTCATTTTTTTTATTATTTTCTTTCTAGCCAAACAACCTCTGAGGATGTTTTCTCAGAGGATGAGTGGCTAGGTTTTTCATTTCTTGGATTGAAGGAAGCCAGGTAAGGGATCCAGATACAAAAGTGGGAGTTTTCCTTGTTTTAAATAAGGAGAGTTGTGACCCGTTAATGGTTTTTATTTTTATGTTTAACTTAAAATCCCTTAAAATCACCTGGGCCAACACTTGGTAAGCTTTTTGGACTCCCTGGATGAGATCCATTAGTTATCTCTTGCGAGCCTTTGAAGGGTAATCCAAGGTTAGGATCACCTTGAATGACCAATACTAGGTGAGAGGTACGATCCATTGAAAGATGTTTCACAGTGAGAGGTCTTTAGTGTTTGAAACCATTAATGGGAAGCAACTGTAGTCTTTCATGAACCAGTGGGATCAAAACTTGATTGCTAAATACACACCAGTTTGGGAGATAACCATTCTTTATGTTATTATCCCCAACGCAAGGAAAAGATCTGGAATCTCCCCCTTTTGTCTAAGGAACCTGAACCTAGTGACCTAAAACTCCAACAAACCTTTTCTTTGTAATTAATCTCATTTACTATTTTTGGTTAACTTAAAACCAACCTTTTTCAACCCAAAGATTATGTTTTCTTTTAAAGCTAACTCATAAAAGAAAAAACACCATTTCAGTATTTTAACTAATATCATGTGTGAGATGAAAACCCATCCCTGTGGACGATCCTAGAACCACTATACTATGCTAGCTATGCTACCCTAGTATATGGTGAATTAGGTTTATAAATTTTGTTCATAACTCCTGTCTGAGGATTGAATCAAAGTAGAACACCAATTGAGGACGAATCAAATGGCGTCGTTACCGGGGATGGTGCCACCTTACAGTGATATGATATTTTCAGAACACTTGTGATCTTCATCACAAGTTTGGTGAATTTTCTTTTCTTTTACTATCTCTTTTTATTTGTTTCTTTTTTTAGTTTATCTTTTATCTAGTTTTTAGTTAATCTTAATTTTTTTTTCTTTTTTTCTAGAATTGTTTTTTTTTTTTTTTTTTCAGTTATTGCTAGTTGTGTATGCCCTTTTGGATACGAGATAGTGAGGGAAGACTTGCGAAAATCGAAACTCCTCATGAAATAGAGTTGGAATTGTGCATGAACGTCATGAAAGCTACACCTGAAGATCAGCATATTCAACATGCTCAGGAGGAGAATTTCAACGCATACCAATCCATAAGGGACCGCATGCATCCACCTCGTATGAGTGCACCATCATGTATAGTGCCACCTACAGAGCAGCTAGTGATCCGACCACATATTGTGCCACTTCTACCTACTTTCCATTGGATGGGAAGTGAGAATCCTTACGCGCATATCAAGGAATTTGAGGAGGTTTGTAATACTTTCCAAGAAGGAGGAGCTTCAATCGACTTGATGAGGCTCAAGCTATTTTCTTTCACTTTGAAGGATAAGGCCAAGGAGTAACCGAACTTGGATGGATTTGCAAGCTGAATTTCTCAAGAAAATTTTCTCGACTCATAGAACCAATGGCTTGAAAAAGCAAATTTCAAACTTCTCAGCTAAAGAGACTGAGAAATTCTATAAGTGTTGGGAGAGATACATGGAATCTATCAATGCTTGTCCTCACCATGGCTTTGATACATGGCTATTGGTGAGCTATTTTTTCAACAATATGTTTTCCTCAATGAAGCCACTCTTAGAAACAATGTGAGGAGGATACTTCATGAGTAAGAATCTAGAGGAAGCCATGGATTTCTTGAGTTATGTGGCTGAAGTTTCAAGAGGATGGGATTAGTCGAATGCTAGAGAAGTGGGGAGAATGAAGTCTCAACCTAATGCTCCTAATGTTAAGGCTGGGATGTATACTATGAACAAAGACATCAATATGAAAGCAAAAGTTGAAGCTATGGCAAGAAGATTGGAGGAGCTAGAAATGAGGAAGATACAAGAAGTACACGTCATTTTTTAGAAACTAGTGCAAGTTATCCCTTGTTCCATTTGTCTATCTTATGAGCACTTGGTGAAGGAGTGTCCTACAATTCCAGTGGCGAGAGAGATATTTGGTGAGTGAAACACCTACAATTCAAATTGGAGGAACCATCCAAATTTCTCTTGGAAACCATAGCCACCTCAGTACACGCAACCTACTCAAGTCCCTCAGCAAGCCTTGAACCTTGAACAAGCCATTATGAACCTTAGCAAGGTTGTGGGAGACTTTGTTGGAGACCAGAAATCCATCAATGCTCAGCTCAGTCAAAGAATTGACGGTGTAAACAAAAGGATGGATGGGATATAATATGATCTGTCTCAGAAGATAGACAATCTCCAATACTCAATCTCAAGGCTTACCACCAACCTGAACACAGTGCAAGAAAAAAGAAACTTTTCTTCTCAACCTTATCAAAATCCCAAGGGTATCCATAAAGTGGAGGCTCGAGAGGGAGAATCTTCATAGGTGAGGGAAGTCAAAGCAGTTATCACTTGGAGGAGTGGTAAAGAGGTTGATCACCCCACATCCAAGCTAAAACATGATGAAGAGATTGTAGCTAAAAAAGAAAAGAGGGAGGAAAATAAAGGAAAGAGAAAAGGAAAAAGTACAATGAAAGATGAAGGTTCCGTTGCCGAGATAGTCATCAAGGAATTTCTTCTACCCTTACTCAATGAGGTAAAGATACAAAGATCTGCTAAGGAGGAGCCCCCAAAGCTTACTCTTAAGCCACTACCCCCAGAGTTGAAGTATGCATACTTAGTAGAAGACAAGCTGAAACAGGACCAATTTTTTTATGGACTTAGTCTTTCTAAAGACTAGCAAGTCCATATCTTTTTATTTTAGTTTTGAATCATCTTGATTTTGATTTCTCACTTTAATTTACTTTGGTTTGATTTAACTTAGGTTTTTTAATGATCAATTGCAGGGGGGACTTCAAAACAGTTAGGCATATCCTTAAAGATTTTTGCCAGAGGAAAAGCCCTGTTTTTTTTTTTTTTTTTGGCAATTCGCACACCCTACAAAATTCATGGTTCATTTCTCATAGGGTGCAAAACTTCCACACACCCTATGAAACACAAATTTTCGCACACTCTACGAAATTTTTACAGAGCAAAAAAATAGAATAAAATAAAATTTCATAGGTGCAAAATTGCCTTGCGAAATTGCCTTACGAAATTGCCTTGCGAATTTGCTGCGTGAGTTAATTGTGTGAAATTATAAGGGGTCTGAGAACCCATTTCACACACCCAAAAGGCACTGTGCAAAAACCAAAACGCCCTACGAATCCCTCTACCACCTTACGATGCCCTACCTGAGGATGCATCATCTCCACCAAAGGCCCCCGCTACTTGATCATAGGACATCTCTTTATCCTATTGTATTTACATATAATATTAGTAGAGATTGTTCATTCTTTTGATGCTTTATATTCTGGGATTGGATGTATTACCTGATCATATTTCACATTGTACTTTCTCAGAGTAATATATAGGCATCATTTTTTGTTATGCTTAGCATTTTCTATTTCCTTTTCTCATGACTATTTTTTTTTTGTTAACTCATGTGGTTTCTCCTATACAACTCAGACTCCATGTCACTCAGGAGGTACCACTTCCTCCCTATATTTTCAATCGATTTTGACACATTGAGGACAATATTGATCTTGGTTGAGGGGAGAGTTGAGGAATTAAGTATATAATCCTAAGTTATTTTGTTAATTTAGTTACTTTTTACTTAATTTTAAAATTAAAAAAAAAAAAGTTTTTACTCTACTCTCCATGGTTATTAAGGAAAAATTCTTAAAATGAAATGGGAGAAATTGAGTTCTTGTCTTTTTACTTGAATATTAGAGTCGTATTATGCTTATTGAGGTTGATGAATTATTGAAACTCCTATTGAATTCAACCTTATTTCTTCCACTTTAATCTTACCACACACTATGCACTTTAGGTTCCCTTTCTAAGATGAAAAACTATCTCACCCCCTAAACTTAGGAAAATTTAGACTTGGTACCTTCGACCTCATTTTAATAGTGTTGGGACACCTTATAAAAGGCCAATGAGCCTTTGAAAAAAATATAAGAAAGAACATAGTGTTATGCTTGCCTTGAAACTCGAGCAAGGTCCGAGGGGTATATGGTGAAAGTCTTTTAAACCCAGTGCCCCAAGCCTTGATTGGTTAGGAGTCACCGACCTCAATGCTCGTTACAAGGGTGAAGAGGTGGAGTTTAACATATTGTAGGTGCTTAGGTAGTAAATTCCAATCTCAAAAGTACGGGGTAAAATCCGAGGAGTTAGTGGTCGAAAGATCCTTAATGCTTGATGCCTTAAATCGTGATTGGTTGGGAGTCATCGATGGATCCTCGTTACATGGACAGTTTAGAAAACAATACCTTTAGCATAGCACTCCTACAATGAAAAAAAAAATTATGAAATAAAAGAGGTGCATTCTTAGATTATTGGAGGTTGATCAGTTTGCTAAGATTTGAGAAAGAACTAGGTTAGGGGGAGAGTATAGTTCAATATACTATAATTGGAAACTAATAAGCTTAGCACTTTGATTTTTGTGGAAGAGTAAGGGTTGGACCTTTGGGAGTGGAAATTCTTTTGATGCTTAAATTTGCATAATGCCTACTCTCTATAAATTGTGATTAGGTAAGAGATTTGATGACTCTTGTTGAAGGTTGGGTTTTGCTTCTTTGATGTTCCACGAGAGAGTATGTTCCGCATCATGCCACTTAAAATTTTTTGGAGTGATTAGCATGATTTTGTAAATTATTTATAGTCTATTTTTCTTTATCTCTCCTTCATTACTAAGAGACTAGCAATGTGTTGGTTGGGAGGGTGATTACTACTGAAAAAGTGCAATTTTATAGCTTGAAATTAACTCTTTTAAACACTTTTGAGTAGTAGTTAATACCTTTTAACTCAATTGGCACATTAAAGACCCTTGCAAGTGTTACTAATCAGTTTTTGGTTAGTTTTGGTGTTTTTGGTAGCTTTTTCATCATTGAAGCAAGGCAAGAATGAGGGAGAATTTTGTGCAACCCTTGGAAATAGGTTTCCAAGCCAATCAAGAGATGCAAGGAAGAAAAATAGAGAGAGAAATCCAACATCAAGCAATTTCGCATGGTTGTGCGAAATCTTCTCATGCTATGTGAAATTCAAAAGGAGAGCAGCTTTAAGACAAATTTAGAGCACTTCCTAGAGTCTGTTGTATGCATACTATATATCCTTTCGAATCTTGGGAAGCTAGGAGTCCAACCCTTTAAACGATGTGCAAATCAGAGCTGAAATGAAGAAGTTATGGCCATTTGAAGACAACTGCACCAAGCTAGAGGGTCATTTCGCACCCTGTGCGAAATTTTGCAAACCTTGCGAAATTGAGGAAAATGAATTTCACAACCCCTTACGAAATTTCACAAGCCTTGCGAAACCAAAGCTAAGGAAAATCAATTTTGCACTCTGTGCAAAATTTTCGCAAGCATTGCAAAATCTTCCTATGTAATCTTCAGATATTTTTGCACTGACTCGGTTAGATTTTTATCTCGAGATATTTTATGTAATTACCTATTTTCTCCTTGTAATCAGCAAAAGATATTTTATAGATATTTAGGATATCTAAAGGGAGGTTAAAAATATCTCTCTAGATATGTCTTATAAAATATCTTCTGTATATATCTCGGAATCTCGGAAGAAATCCCAAAGAGCACTTGTACATTTTTAGTAAGAAATACACAGAGCTTTGCTCTGCCTTAGCTACTCATT